>NW_017386265.1:17448-26773 GCF_000237925.1 Schistosoma mansoni
GTCTAGCTTCAATTGACTCATGATTTCAACTATGAAAAACAAAAATTTTATACAATAATATATGAATTCAATTATTTATTGATTTATAATAATAATCAATAAAATCAATAATTAATTATCATTATAATCATCAATTAATGTTGGATGAAATAATAATGCTGATAATAAAATTGTTATAAAATATAAAATAAAAAATATTCTATCTAATACAATACCAACAATTTTCCATTGTTCAATAATTTTTTCTTTATATTCACGTTGTTTTAATTCAATAATTAATTGTCTAGCTGCTTTTGATATATAATTTATATCTTGTTTAATATATTTTAAAGATTGTTGATCTTTTTGATTGATTATTGATATTTTCTTATTTAAATGAAGCGGGAAATAATCTTTTAATTGTGTATTATTGGATTTAGATACAAATTTATTATATTTATTTTGTTTTTTAAATTTATTCCAATAAAGTGATTTTGAAAATTCTTTTAATTTTTTATGTTCATTATATTTTTGTTTAAATATTGGTATCGTTTGATTTAAATGATGATTTGAATGATGTAAATAATATTGATTATTCCAATTGTTTAAATCATTTATATTTTGAATAAGATTCTTATTTAAATAATGTTGTTGTCTTCTTATCATTGGATCATTTAAACAAATATTTCTTGGTAATGAATAATGTGAATTAGATAACTCTATAGTATTAGATGATATATCATTATTATTATTATTATTATTATGTATTCTATTCTGATCATTTGATAAATCATTAGTACTTAAATAACATAAAGGGGAAGATATTTGTTTAAAATAATAACATGAACAATGTGTATTAGTTTCTGAACAAATTGGAAGTTGGAATGAATCATGAGATTTGTTTAAATTGTTGTTATTAGTTTTATCATTGAATGATTTATAACATTCAGAATGAAGTGGATATGATTTTGAAGTGTTCAATTGAATTGTACAATGTGGACATTGACTAGCAAAGTTCACATAATCATTTTGAAGTGTATTATTGTGTAAATAATCATGAGCTAATGATGATGATGTTGATGTTGAACTAGAAGATTTTGGTACTAATGATGAAACGTTTTCATTTAAATCATTTAAACTATGATGTGTATAAATATTGGAATGATTGAATTGTCTACTAGAATTACCTAGATGAGATGACATTTTAACAGATTTTTGTGCTGATCGATTTAAACATAAATTCATTTCTAAGTTATCTTTTGTTTCAACTAATTCAAGTGCATCAATGTTGATAAAAAGTATTCGTCCCATAAATGCGGTGAACTGTTAGGAAAAACAAAAAAAATACATATAAATTTAAAACAAAACTACAACGGCTGATAAGACATGAGTATGAGTATAAAGTTATGTTGGTATCTAACGGATGAGTCTGAACCCAATATTTTATATTTAAGCAAAATATTAAAAAAAAGTTCAGAGAAGAAAATTTGGTTTCTGACGATGTCCTCTACTGGATTGGGCTATACAACTGAATTTACACATTGTAGTCATTAATAAAATAGGGAATTATCGAGTTATTAACAGACGGATTACAGTTGGTTCAAATGTTAAGTCATGTCATGGTCAAATGGTCATAAGAATGAAAGTAACATATTAAAGTGAGATAAACGAGATTATCCACTAGATAATTATTAAGAAAATGAACAAATAAGTGTCACATTTTCAGATATGTCTATTCACAAATTAGTTAAATCATAATAGAATGTCACTAGTTAGCAATCACTTCACTATTAGGATAAATAAATCTACTAGCAATCGAGATGATCAATGACTTAGTTCAAGATTTTAGCAAAAATTTAGTAATTTTTTAAAAATAAATATTTGACAAAAAAAATTGAATAATCTGGTGTATGTTATACAAAACCATGGAAGGTTTTCCATGGTGGTCCAGCTTCAATTGACTCTACAATTAGACTATTGAATTACTAAAATCTCCACAAAACCTCCTTTTAAATATCAAATGATAATAGATGTTACTATGTTTGATGCAGCTAATTACTAGGAGGGGATTTTGTGTAGATTTTAGTAATTTAATAGTCGAATTCATGAGTCAATTAAATCTAGACCACCATGCAAAAACTGGAAGCACTGAACGGCTATTTAATCCTATTGTGGGACTTCTTAGCAGTACGCATCTACGAACCCGCACTCGCGAGATTCGAACCCAGGATCAGGTTTTCCATGGTGGTCTAGCTTCAATTGACTCACGCTTTCAACTATGAAAAATACTAAATCTCTAAAAAAACCCTTCTGATAATTAATTAATTAATTATTCACTTCTATTAGAAGTAAATTTTTTTGAAAACATTAAGTGTCATGCATTTGTTTGTTGATAGTGATTTAAGTAACATTAATAATGGAATACGGTTTTATAACTTTTTGACACAAATAATTTTCTATTAAAGCGAGAACGAAAAACATTGTGAAATGAAATAAATTTATGTACTCTAATTTACTTTAAATAATCCGAATAAGTACTGGTTCCATGAATAAGATGTGAACTTTTACCGAAGTTATGTGAGAAAAATGCACAAAATAGCTAAATTTACCAGTATGAAAAAAACATAAATGTCTCCAATGATTATTCAATTCAGTTATTACAGAAGTAGGACGAATTGAAAAGTTCATGAGATAACTTTCTAACGGAACCATATGGAAAATGATGTTTGTATGGTACACAAAAATGATAAAACTACCAAATAGCCTTCTAAAGCATCTTCCTTTTTTTACACTGTTATATTTCATCTATATATAATCTCAAAATATTCATAACTTTTCAAGATCTTACCAACTATTAACTGAAGAAGGTTCGAAATTTAAAAAAAATTAATTATAAAAGTCCTACATAATTATGGAATGAGATTGATATTTTCAGTTAACTACAGCTCATAGCAAAACAAAGAGACATTAACATGAAACTATTCCGGCTATAAAGGAAGAACATAATTCAGAAAATGTAGATCGTTCATGGAAAGAGGAGTTTATTTTTAACTGCATGTGACAAATGGTTGTTATGCTATAAGGTTGAATTTTTTTTTCATAGATGCAAGATTTAGTTAGAATATATCAGATCTTATTTCAAATAGCATAGAGATTGAAAACTAACAAATATGATGAATGCTAAACAAAATGCTAGATGTCTACTTGTGTCTTGTGAATGAAGTTTGCCCATAACTCCATAATATACAAAAACTTGAAAACCTTAGAGTTTATAAACAAAGATGGATAGTGGCTAGCAGTTGAATCCAGGACGCGTGTCTCGTCCTATTTGGGACTCATCAGATGGATGTACTTTCATCTCAGAGTTGATGTTCACTCTGGTACTTGAACCCAATAACTTTCGCTTCAAACGCCATCGCGTTATCTACTCAAGACGAAACGCGCCTCCTGAGTTCAACTGCTGGCCACCATCCATCTTTGTGATTTAAGACAATATCGATGCAATCAGCACAGAATGCCTATATAACAATAAGAAACTGATCAATTGCAGTCCTAAACATCAATGGGAAAGATCAAACAAACAATATCAAGTGGATTCAACCATAGAGTTTGTTGTTAATATAAGACTAACAAATTTACCTCATGTATGCATTAAAACAGGAATGGGGTGAAAACTGGTGAAATGATTCTGTAAACTATTTTCAACATTCCGGAAATATCTGTCAGTGAACTAAGTTTCCTGTCATATTCCATATTTAGATTATCATGAATGCCTCAATTTTTATGATCGTTTTTAGAAAAGACAGTTCCTTTTACTGAAACATTATACAAAAGTGATTTAAACGTGAGTATACACGGTTATTATAGTAATAGGGAGGTCAATCCATCCAGAATAAAGTTTATTCACAAATTACTTATCTCTCCTAAACACTGCTTCAAATCATAATAATAATAATATATATAATAATCCATGTAATATCCCCTAAATAAAAGTCATTCAATGGAGACAATGTAAAAGAATAACATTTTTTGAAACGATTGTTTCGTTGATATGATTGTATATATATAGTTGTTCTCTCGTTGTCTTTCACTACATACTTATTATTACCTACGTAGTTTTGTAAATAATTTAAGAATGAACAAAATGGTTACACCCATTTCCTGTTTAGATTATTAGTAGTATAATTAAATACAATTTGAAATGAATATTTATGTCAAAGAATATAGATATAATGATGAGTACTATCATAGCTAACTAATTGTTTGTATCCATAATGAATCTCTATAATTATTATTGAGTATTCTCTTCTTTTTTTTTATTATAAAAAAGTCTATTCACAACTGTTTTTTCTTTCATAAACTATATAAGTAGTATACATTTTGTTTTAAAAAAATTCATTGAATATTTATTTAGTTGTAATTCAATGGCCTATATAAATGACATTTTAACAAATTGATTATCCTTAATTCTTTCTTGGTAATCCTACAAAAAAATAAATTAATGATGAAATATGATTATCTATAAAAGCATGTGTGAAGTTTGTTAGTTCTGAATGCTTCATTAAAAATTATACAAATATTATAAGCAAAGATGGATGATAGCTAGCAGTGGAATTCAGGATGGGCAGTTCGTCCTATTTGAGATTCGTTGGCTGGATGTAACTGCATCTCAAAGTGTCCTGAAGTGAACATCAGCTCTAACTGACGAGTCCTAAATAGGATGAAATGCGCGTCTTGGGTTCCACTGTTAGCCACCATCCATCTTTGTTTATAATGCTTGTGATTTAAGACAATATCGATGCAGTACGCATAGGATGCACATATGACAATAAGTGACTGATAAATCGCAGTCTAAACAATGAATGGGAAGAATCAAACAAATAATACAAAATAAAGTCAAATATTAGTTTTATGAAATATATGTAACAAGCTTCATGACGTCCGGTGCTTTTATGGTGTAGTGAAGATTTTAGACGTTTATATCTAACGATATGTTTCAACACAGTAATGAAAAAGGTATCACTGAGTTATTCAGTATACAGAAGCTAATCTTATTAAAATCCGGAAGATCTAAAATGTCAATTATCGATGTTTACTTCAAAACCTTAAGCTATCACTTGTTGTTTAGATTTGACAGTTCGTGTCTTTATATTGATTACATGTTGATAATGAATACTCATTATAGTATTTAAAATAAAGTTTTTACTAGTAGGGAATATTTAGTTATCTGTGACGAAAAGGTGAGTTATTCGATGCCCTCCAACTATGTCTTATCAACGGGGATGCAGAATAAATCGTTCCAAAAAATATTTTCAGAAAATCGTTGACTAAGTTATACTATTTAAATTCTTTAGCTTACGGTGTAATGAGATCTAATACTTGGCGATTGAGGTGTTTGCTTTTAATAACTCACAAAGACATTACCGCTTCATATACACTGAAATACAATCAAAAATGATTATCATCCTTTTATCAAACACAAAGGAATAAAATTTCGCTCAAGGTATTTCTGTTCAACGTTTAGTAACAGGCCCTAATCTAGATCCAAAATCAAAGAATTCATTGCTGAATTCCGGCTCACCGTACATCTCTATGATCATCCTTGTTCAGTAAGTTCAATTAATTTTATAATTAAACAAATCGCTTTTTAATTCATATACACAAGTTAGGTATTAAGCAATGTATAAGAAATAATCCATCAAACGAAGACTAATATTTTGATTTATCGTATGGAAAAGATATAGTTACTGACCGCTCACTTTTGGTTTATTTATAAAGTTAACGGTTTCAGATTAAAATCACTGAATTTAGATATGTGCATTTAAATAAACTTTTCAGGTATTACTCTTTTCTTCATCTTCAATACACAAAACTTTACAATCATCATTTTTAATTGTTTATTTATTTAAAAACATAAATGTTGGTACAAGGAAAAACCAAATATATGTGCCTCACTTTATCATTCGACTTGTGTGAGGGCTAGAATACTATCTGGGTGTCAAAACCGAGACAGGAACTGTAAGAACTTACTGACAGAGATCTTAAAGTTCGTGTAACTCAGATGTCTGAGTAATTATCAGACATGGCTTAGAATAAAAGTGAGTGTTGGTCGTATAGCCATTTTACTTTTCACTCATTACTATTGGTAAGGTTTATTTTTACAAGATATATAATCTGTCTGCCTAATGATTCGTTCTAGATTCTATTGACAAACATTTAATCATACTTAATACATTTTTTAACAGTTTCTTTCGATTAAAATATTTCTAGTATGAGTGTGATATATGTTTATACTGATGGTTTTGTGAAGAATTAATGTAGTTTAAGTTCATCTTTATTCGGTAGCTTACATTAACTAAAGAACCACTGGAGCTCCTCTTGATTACTCACACTATGCTAGAGCGACCCCAGAATGGTCAGGTTATATGGAGAGGTTGTAGTCAGTTAACCACTGAATATCAACTTAATGAATCACACTCGAATGATCAGTCAACAATAACTAGCTTTGAGGTTGATTTATCAATCATCCCAAAGAATAATTTAACTAGTGAATTCACTCCAGCTAGAAAAGAATCAGTCAACTACCTAGGGTACTGAATTTGTATTTTACCACACGATAAAACAACTGAAGTTGAAAATTCCGACAAATACCAGTGAGATAGCCGGAGGATGTGGAGTGATTAGGTCAGTCCTGCTACCTATGCAATCATTCATTTAAATTACTAGCAAGATTTGAATCAGTCAACTGGTGGTTCTTCATTTTCAGTACTTTTTCAGCTGACGTCAGTTCGTGATTAAAGTTATAACTGTATACTTTATTCTTTTTAGTAGTATTTTATTCTGCTGAACATAGAAATTTAAACGAAAATAATTATAATCGTTACATGACTAGGAATTCAAGGTCACCACGAGTCAGTATTATGATACAGAAGTGTTATCACAAAACTGAAGCTTCTTCTGTACTCATGAATCACATAAAGTTAGAAACTTGAAATTTTGTATAACTGAGATCGATAATAAGCCAAAGCTTTTCTTTTCAATCTTCTTTTAGAATCAGTTCCTTTGGGATTTTTAATGATTCTGAATGAAGACATTGGTAGAGGTAGATGACTGCAAAGGAAATTGCGCATAACTAAAGCTTTTGAGGTTTACTATTGTAGGCTATGCTGATAAGCAATATATTCGAACCGTTGTTTTAAGATTCTCTTCATCCCACTTCGGATTATAAATTTTAAATCGCTTTAGATGTTTTCGTCCATTATTCATCTTCTTCAAATGAAAAGTTGTCTTTTAGACCTTATTCTATATGTTGTTTCCATTTTATTTACTCTGACTATTATGTAACCTAGCTCAATACTTAAAATTTTTCATCTAATTATGAAAACTTTGTAGATAACTCAACAATTTTCTATTCCTTATTATAGATTATTATGTGAAATAATCATGAATACGATTGCAACATTTGAATAAATAACATGGTAGTTAAAAAAAAAAGAAATTTTTAGCTGTCAAAGTATGTAAAAGATATGTTGTTTTGTGGATTCATCATAAGAGCAGTTTAGAATAAAAACTATAATGTATTTCAAACCACAATTTACATCCTTTTGGTAAGAATTTTGAATTGACTCAAAAAGAACACTACTTTTGCATTATAAAACCCAACGATTTAAACCAAATAACTCCAATATTTCACTGTGTAGTTTAGTTCGAGATTTTTCTTGTTAATAATAAAACGAAACGGCCGTCCAGTGCTTCCAGGTTTTCCATGGTGGTCTAGCTTCAATTGATTCATGATCTCAACTATATAAAATTACTATAATATCCACAAAATCCCTTCTGATAATAATAATAATAATAAAATGTTAAAAAAAATTACCGGATATAAATAAAGTCATAAACTTCATACAACTTTACTGACTAAATGCTTTAGATATTTAAGAGATGAAATACGCTTATCTTTTCTCTAATGAAGTTTGTTACATTTTATTTACGAAGTTCGTTCAATAGGTGATTAAAATAAACATATGACGTTTAAACTTCTTCTAGAATTGATAAGTAGCAAAATTAAAACTTAACTCATAAACTAGTGAGAGAAATATAACTTTCGATAATATCTATGAATGAGATTGATTTCTTACTGAACAGTAACACTTGAAAGTTATCATTGATAGTCACTCATAGTAATGATATATGGAAGCAAAATGTTAATTCAACCTTTAATTCAATTTGTAATAGTTTGAATGGAGTAAAAGGTACTTTGTTCAAGTCCTGGAATGAACTTCGACTCTGGTATCCAGCTACATTCAACTGACTAATCCAAAATAGGATAAAATGCGCATCCTGGTTTTCACAGCTAGCCACATTTCATCTATTCTATATTAATTTGACCATTATCCTGTTTAATAAACATTTATTTACTGCAAGCAAAGATGGATAGTGGTTAGCAGTTAAATCCAGGACGTGCGTTTCGTCATATTTGGGACTCGTCAGCCTGATGTACCTGCATCTCAGAGTTGATGTTCACTCTGGTACTCGAACCCAGTACCTTTCACTTCAAACGTCGTCGCATTATCCACTCATGACGAAACGCGCGTCCTGGATTCAACTGTTAGCCACTATCCATCTTTGCTTACCATGCTTGTGAATTTAGGCTATATCGAGGCAATACGCACAGTATGCACATATACCAATAAGAGACTTACCAGTTGCAGTGTTAAACATCAATGGGAAGATTCAAACAAACAATACTAAGTGAATTAATTTACTGCCTTGTAATAATCAAAATGTATTTAATTTTTAACATTAAAGAATTAAAACATTTAAAAAAATTTTGCTTATTTAAAATTGATCTTACTTTTCTTAACCATTTAGATGGTTGTTCAGTTTCAGCTGTTCGAAAATGTATATTCACTGTGATACAACATAAAAACATTGAAATTGTAATTACACCCATATTGAAACAATAATATGCGCCTAAAAAATATAAAGAAAAAGTACATAGTGATTAATTTATTATGACAAGTAGTTGCAATAGGTTAGTGCATCAAATGAGATTTAGTTAGTTATCATAATAGTTAATTTATCCAATGTTATGTATATTTTATTATAATAAGGAATCTTTAACATAAAATAATGTGATAAATTCCACTTTAATATGTATTTCAACATTGTAACTTACAACACACAATTCTGGTTTTCTCAGATGTGTGTGTGTTATCTCCTGACGAGAATTATGAACGGTAACTTTTGAGGACTATTTATGGACCGATACGATATATGTATATATATATATATATTTATTTATTTATTGCATGACTATTAAGTAGCTAAACTATACATATTCATG
>NW_017386264.1:0-7576 GCF_000237925.1 Schistosoma mansoni
TAGATTCTATTATTTGGTATAAGTGATTGAAATCAGCTGTCTATCTTTGTTTAGTCGATAAATTTGATTTGTAAAGAATACCTTAAAACTTGTACAGTATAGTTAGTTCTCCTTGTAGAACCATTCATTCCGTACAGAAACTTAACATTTAAGATTGTATCTAAAGGTAATAAGATTATAAGCAGTAATCAGAAAGATTAGGGTTTGAAGATGTTATTCAAGGAGTATATTCCAGTGAAATAAATTTGGAAAGAGAAAAAAGATAGGGACATGAAGAACTCAGAAGATTAGAATTTGGCAGAGCACAAAGAGTGGATGCACCTTCACCATTGCAAGCAATTTTGAACCATGTCATTCAAGGTTTTTAACCATCGATTGCTATCATCTCGTGAATCCCAACCAGGTAGTCTACACCTACCAACATGGCTCAGTTCGCTTGTCAGTGAATAAATGGATTGAAATCATGATTCATTGGAGGCTAGACCACCATGGAAAACCTGAAAGCAGTGGACGGCCGCTTTACCCTACTGTGGGACTCCCCAGCAGTGCGCATCCACCACCCCGCTATTGCAAGATTCCAATCCAGTACCTACCAGTCTCGCGCCAGACCACTTAACCCATAGACCAATGAGCCGACCGATATCCAACAGTGCTAATGTCTAACCTCAACCAATACACGAAATTCAGCAACCATTTCACCAATGTCATCAGTCAGTTGATATCTCTCAACAGACCTAGTTGAACTCCACTAGTTACTGCTTCTCACTAGAACTCCACGAAATACCTCATGGAACCAGTCACTAATGAGCACATGATCATTTATCAGAAGGGATTTGATGGAGATTTTATTTATTTTATTGTTATTCGACAATAGGTAAGTACAATGTTTACGTAATAGCAATGGAATAGGCATAAAATATCAATAACATTGGTCATCTCCATGGAGTTCAGGAGAAATCTTCATTTGCCAACCCAAGAATGCGAGAATTCTGAATAATAAAAAGATATATTCATACAACATTATAAAACTTGTTGAATACCAATGGCAATCAATTTCATGTATGAGTTCAATATTGTTTACTTACTTGGTTTCTCTTGACTCTCCACTATTTGAATGATGAAAGTAGACAAGATGTATATGAAGAAGTACAACTTGAATAATGTACCAAGTAGTTTCGTCGAATCAGTATACTGAAACATTCTCAGTTGTTTGTCACCCATTTTTTTCAAATTCTGTATCATAATGTTTGTAAGGAGTATTTATAGTCTCATTGATTTAGTCTGACAAATCACAACAAGGATTCTCTGATAATGTTCACACACACACACATACATATGTAAGGTATATACATGTACAAATGTACATGATACTGAACAATCTTCCCACTTCCAGTGAAATTTTCATTCTCACAGAATAATATTACACTGGATTACAGATGAAGCTGTTGTGGTTTATCCTAAAACACCATTTGATAAGCAATACACATTCATATTGTTAAACTTTCAGGACACGGGAACGACCTTGTGCATCTCTTGTCTCAGGTAACTAATTCGTGAATATCACATGTGAGATATGAAAAATACATGTTTATATTGAATACACTCTCATCTTTTTCATGTGTCTATCGTCAATTGTTTGTAAACACTTATGTACACTCTCACGTTTTCTCATTAGGAACTGTTCTGATATGAAATGCACTTTTAGCTGAAGTGACCTCCGCTCTATTATTGGTCAGCATTAAGAGGAGACTTAAAAAACACGAATTAACTGATGAAATGCCGTCCTGCTAATGGACTAGCTATGTCTGGATAATGTCTCATCAGTTACTACAATTGACACATAACCACATATTAGTAACGTATTCCTGTATCTCTTGCGATCAACCAAATTTCCTTCCTTATTCTTCCGACACCGTCTTGTTGAACATTACCAATTAATAAATGTTTAATCAATCCTGTAACAACCGTGATTTCTAAGTACTCAAATCAGCACTTATTAGTTTCACATTGCCTCGATTGTAGCTGCTAGCTTGACGTGATGGTCGGGCTTGCCTATCGTGATGACTCACTCGGCCTATATTGGTTGGAACATATGTTCCTGTATGTTCTACCGTGCCAGACAGGTCGATTGGCGAAGGGTAAGACTAAAAGTAGGAACTCAAATCCTGAGCGCGAAATTGTACTGCCGACTGTAAAGGTCTGTGACAGCAGTAAGGTGTTTACCTTCAACTCTTTACGAGGTTGAAGAAAGCTGTAGAAAATCTGAAGCGTAGGAGAGCAGCAGACCCTGACAGGTTTACCCCTGAGATTTTTAAGGATGGCGGTCCAGTACTAGGAGCGAGATTAGGTAGAATCTGGGAACCGGATGTAATTCAATCGGACTGGTCCCAATCATTGATTGTGCCAGTTTATAAGAAAGGACAAAAGTCCTCTTGTGACAATCACAGAGGGATCAGTTTGACTAATATAGTGTCTAAAATATTAGCTTCAATAATACTTCGGCGCCGAACTAAAGCTCGTGAAGAGCAGACTAGAGAAAACCAGGCTGGTTTTCGACCTGGATGTGGTTGTATAGACCAGATATTCACTCTACATCAGGTCCTAGAACATAGACACACATTCAGACGTCCCACAATCGTAGTATTTATCGACCTTAAGGCGGCATTTGACTCCGTTAATCGTGAGGTTCTGTGATAGTGTTTGTCACTGAAAGGAGTACCAAAGAACTACATTAACCTTATACAGGCTCCCTTATCGAACACAACTAGTCGACTTAGAGCTGAAGGAGAACTATCATCAGCATTGATTACCTCAAGTGATGTTCGTCAGGGCTGTCCACTCTCTCCATTCATGTTTGACTTTGTCGTTGACATGCTTTTACAGATAACACTTACATTATCTTAATCTAGACGAGTTGAACTTTTACTGGGAGACGGGTACTAGGAAAAGATAACAAATCGGTTAATGAAGTAGTGAAAATTCATCAGTTGAGATGGCTGGGACACGTGTTACGTATGCACGACCACCGACTGCCCCGACGAGCGATGTCTTATGGTGAAGAATAGGTTGGAAGAAAGCTTCGGGTGGCCAGACCAAAACGTGGCACAAATCCATGAAGTCACTGACAAGCGAACTGAGCCATGTTGGTAGGTGTAGACTACCTGGTTGGGATTCACGAGATGATAGCAATCGATGGTTAAAAACCTTGAATGACATGGTTCAAAATTGCTTGCAATGGTGAAGGTGCATCCACTCTTTGTGCTCTGCCAAATTCTAATCTTCTGAGTTCTTCATGTCCCTATCTCTTTTCTCTTTCCAAATTTATTTCACTGGAATATACTCCTTGAATAACATCTTCAAACCCTAATCTTTCTGATTACTGCTTATAATCTTATTACCTTTACCACTATAGGATTGAATCGACAAATGTATCTCTGCACTGATGTGGTATGGCAAATCAAACTGATGTACGTACGTACGTACGGAGTTCTACGTTGTAACTGACTGATTGACTGACTGACTGACTGACTGATTTTCAAATTGCAATCTACAAACACTGTGCCTGGTAACTCAATAGCATCTGGTATCCAGGACTATACGGTTTATAATATTTTGCACATATTTTGATGTTTCTTGCTACTGGTCTCTAGACGTCTGCTATAACAGATTAGTGGAGTACCATGCGAAGAGTAAATCAGAGTCATCTTCCAGATATACGATTTAGATATTGTGTTACGATAGTGTATGCTGTATTGACAAATGTGACATTCCGAGCACTGTTTCCTTCATTTTGTGTGGTCACATCATCGCTACCATTTGTCACGAAGTTGTATTGACTGATGTTGTTATTAATATTCAAATTATTTCTACTGGAACGACTGGTGCAATAGCTCTGGAATAATGCTTTTGACGACCTAGAGTAAGAGTCATGTCACGTACTTGGATATTCCAGAACTTCTTTATCTTCAGTGGGACTTGGGAGGACAGTAGCACTGGGAAGTATAAATTAGCTCGCTCAACTCTCCTCCATCATATAAATAAAATAATAATCATCTCAGTTGAGCATTGCGCTTATTCAGATAGTTTATTGATGTAGTTATGATCATTGTTTTCAAACTGGCTTTTATTCAAGAGATAATTAGTGACTGTGGATTAATACACTGAAGAGTTTGTTGAGGTTGTCTACATATCAGACGAGTCAACTATATCTCCTGATACGTTTGACTTTGAGTACACTGTTTGCTTATTTAACATCTTTGAGTGTATCTTAAGTCTATCAAACTCATGAATAATGTCATCTATTTTGATTGTCTTCTGTAATACAACTGTTATTCGATTTCCAATATCATAAATCATTTGTGCGAAGAATTTCCGTCTTCATTTAGATCTACGAATTTTTATAAGTCATTCTGTAAATACTTTACACTACTCACTGCCTTCTCATGGCATTACTGTTGTTTACGAAATTGAGAGGACGAAAAGCGAATGTTCGGCACTTTAACCGGATTAATGGACACAGAAAGTCCAACTAGGGGAGTTTGGGAACCCTAATTCCAAATCAATGGTGCACATGGGCTTCAGTATCCTGAGGGGAAATGGCGTATGAATCAATTATTGGTCACCGGCTACCATGGGACTGCATTTCGTCACGATGCTCCACTGCCTTGTTGGTCAAACCTTTAGGTCAAGGGCTCCGGGTGTGGTCCCCTGAGAAAACTACCTACTTTGATATGAGCACCCGGGTAGTATCACAGGCCCAGAGCAAATCAAATGAGATTTGTGTGGCGCATATGCATCTGGCGCCTCTTTGTACCAATATCAATGTGTTCAAATAAAATAAAATAAATTACATCCTGGAGTGGTTTTTAAACTCTTTATGCTGCATGTGACACTGATTCAGCTGCCGCTTTCACATCCAACTTATTTTGATAATTTCTATTTCCCACAACCACCTTGCTTACCTATCGATTTCCTCTCCATGATAAGTGGAATAAATGGAGTACCAATAATGGATCCATGGCAATATAATCAGCCACATAATCAAGCAATGAATGACCACTTCAGCTAAAAGTGCATTTCATATTAGCTAATCGACCCACCTGACATGGTAGAACCCACAGGAACATATGTTCCAACCAATATAGGTCGGTTGAGTCATCACGATAGGCAAGCCCGACCATCACGTCAAGCTAGCAGCTACAATCGAGGCAATGTGAAACTAATAAGTGCTGATTTGAGTACTTAGAAATCACGGTTGTTACAGGATTGATTAAACATTTAATAATTGGTAATGTTCAACAAGACGGTGTCGGAAGAATAAGGAAGGAAATTTGGTTGATCGCAAGAGATACAGGAATACGTTACTAATATGTGGTTATGTGTCAATTGTAGTAACTGATGAGACATTATCCAGACATAGCTAGTCCATTAGCAGGACGGCATTTCATCAGTTAATTCGTGTTTTTTAAGTCTCCTCTTAATGCTGACCAATAATAGAGCGGAGGTCACTTCAGCTAAAAGTGCATTTCATATCAGAACAGTTCCTAATGAGAAAACGTGAGAGTGTACATAAGTGTTTACAAACAATTGACGATAGACACATGAAAAAGATGAGAGTGTATTCAATATAAACATGTATTTTCCATATCTCACATGTGATATTCACGAATTAGTTACCTGAGACAAGAGATGCACAAGGTCGTTCCCGTGTCCTGAAAGTTTAACAATATGAATGTGTATTGCTTATCAAATGGTGTTTTAGGATAAACCACAACAGCTTCATCTGTAATCCAGTGTAATATTATTCTGTGAGAATGAAAATTTCACTGGAAGTGGGAAGATTGTTCAGTATCATGTACATTTGTACATGTATATACCTTATATATGTATGTGTGTGTGTGTGAACATTATCAGAGAATCCTTGTTGTGATTTGTCAGACTAAATCAATGAGACTATAAATACTCCTTACAAACATTATGATACAGAATTTGAAAAAAATGGGTGACAAACAACTGAGAATGTTTCAGTATACTGATTCGACGAAACTACTTGGTACATTATTCAAGTTGTACTTCTTCATATACATCTTGTCTACTTTCATCATTCAAATAGTGGAGAGTCAAGAGAAACCAAGTAAGTAAACAATATTGAACTCATACTTGTAATTGATTACCATTGGTATTCAACAAGTTTTATAATGTTGTATGAATATATCTTTTTATTATTCAGAATTCTCGCATTCTTGGGTTGGCAAATGAAGATTTCTCCTGAACTCCATGGAGATGACCAATGTTATTGATATTTTATGCCTATTCCATTACTATTACGTAAACATTGTACTTACCTATTGTCGAATAACAATAAATAAATAAAATCTCCATCAAATCCCTTCTGATGATGATCATGTGCTCATTAGTGACTGGTTCCATGATGTATTTCGTGGAGTTCTAGTGAGAAGCAGTAACTAGTGGAGTTCAACTAGGTCTGTTGAGAGATATCAACTGACTGATGACATTGGTGAAATGGTTGCTGAATTTCGTGTATTGGTTGAGGTTAGACATTAGCACTGTTGGATATCGGTCGGCTCATTGGTCTATGGGTTAAGTGGTCTGGCGCGAGACTGGTAGGTCCTGGATTGGAATTTCGCGATTGCGGTGTCGTGGATGCGCACTGCTGAATGGTCTCATAATAGGAAGAAACGACCATCCACTGCTTCCAGGTTTTCGATGGTGGTCTAACTTCAATTGACTCATTATCTCAACTCTATAAAATTACTAAGGTCTCCACCAAACCCTTCTGATAATAACAATACATTGTGCATGTTAATTTGAAAATACAGTAATTATATAACAACTATGATTATTCCTTCATTGTAACTATCACACTAATCCAGTTAATACTCAATGTTAACTCGCATCTATTTTGCTTACCATAACTTCGTTAATATCGAATTAACACGATAGTCTGATATACAAGTTCATTCAACTTTATGCAACTATTTGATATTCGTTTGAACCAAAATATGAGAGTCTTTATTCAATGAACATTTGTTGAACCACAATCACCTCAATTTAACTTCACTGAACTGATTTATCGATTTAGTATGTCGAAGTATACAAATAGGTTCAGGTTGAACTCAGCGGGGTTGAATGTGGATGAAGTAGGTTTTTAGGCGAAATGAAGATGTTTCAGTGGAGGAAGTTGTCTTGATGTGCTACTCACTTATCAGATCCATACAGTTACATTTCAAGTTGTTCGATACATAGTATCCTATGAATCATTGGTGAGATTTTGCTAAGTAAATAAAGGAATAATGGGAAGATAGCGAGAATCAGTTGTTTGTATTCAGTCGACATAGGAATAAAATGTTAAATTCATTTGTTTAGTGAACTCTGTACAAATTCTTCGGTGAATGTACCACCACCACCACCACCGTTGTTGGTTTCGTTTGTTCCTCTGCAACGTAGTCGTTAGCAATGTGGAACTCAACACATATTCATCGATGCGATTTTCCACAGCAAATCACTACAGTTAGATCGCGGAGTGGTTGAATTTGTGACATTTTGAGCATTGTGT
>NW_017386264.1:7776-24056 GCF_000237925.1 Schistosoma mansoni
CAGAAGGGGATTTTGTGGATATTATAGTAATTTAACAGTTGAAATCATTAGTCAATTGAAGCTAGACCACCATGGGAAAACCTGGAAGCACAGAACGGCTTCAAGAGGTATTTCCTGGAGTTATATTTGTTTATCATTAGCTGCTATGAAGTGGAATGCTGTATTATGTAGATTCTATTAAGATTGATAGGACTTATTTATCTATCTATATATATATACTTCCAGTTGTTGATCTTTCTTCAGAAGCATTGACACTTTACTGAAGTTCTGTTGTTTCGTCAAAGTCAATGCTGTTTCTTTTTTCTAACGGATGTTGTACTACCACTGCTTGAATGTATCTTCGGAAAATCTAAAGCATTCTGCTGAACGACCATGAGGTATCGGTTATTTCGGTCAGTTAAAAAAACGAAGAAGAAAAATGAATGACTTATTATGCGAAAAATTAGGATTTCTACATTATAGTTGGTGTGAATTCATAATGAAAATTTCAACATTATTTCGATATTTGCACCATAACTCGTCACGTTATGGCGCAAATGGCTCTATTGTATACTTTAGCTCAGTCATTTCTTCTTCGAAAGCCGCATTACACTCACTACATTTAACTCCACAGACACAGTTTTGTTCTATTGAGAAGCAGTGACCAGTGTAGTTCAACTAGGTCTGTTGGGAGATATCAACTCACTGGAGACATTGGTGAATGGTTGCTCAATTTTGTGGATTTTTTGAAGTTAGACATTAACATCTTTGGATTTAGGCCGGCTCAGTGGTCTATCGGTTAAGTGGTCTGGCGTGAGACTGGTATGTCTGAGTTCGAATCTCGCGAGTGTGGGGTCGTGGATTCGCACTGCTGAGGTGTCCTATAATAGGATGAAACGGCCATCCAGTGCATCCATCTTTCCATGTTGGTCTAGCTTCAACTGACTCATGATCTCAACTATAACATTTTTATGTATCAACCGGACTACTCATAAGTAGTTCATTTAAAGAAACAGATGTCATTCATTTCGATCAAATCCTCACTGGTCCAGGAGCTATAGATCACAAAGTAAGCGTGAATCAACAAACAGAATTGCTCTCACTGAGGAATATGTTGGTCGATCAAGTCTTAACAGTTCCAGCAGGTTAGTGTTTGAAGAGATTTCGACGCATATTTAATGGTCGGTTAGTCTTTGCCAACTCTAGTCATTGGTTTTGTGGGAGGGATGTCTGTCCCAAGGGAAGGATGAGTATACTAATTAGTAGTCCGGGCTATTCCACTCTAAGGATGTGAAACGCGGCCTTTATAAGCAGGGGATATTCATTAGTCACTAGCGTTTGACCATAGATGCGATCGAGGCATTGCTCTTGAATATAAAGAAAATATATTTAGCATTATCGAGGTTAAACACTTTGGACCAGATAGAGATGGTAAATTGGTTGACGAAGCACCAAACACTCATTCACTAAGACTAATGAGTAAGGCCAACTACCACCTACATTGACGAGCGGTGTTTACAGTTGTTGTTGGAGTAAGTTGGAGGAGAATCACGGGACTAAACTAAGACATAGGGTCAATCCGTCAATTTATTGATTATTGTGCTCAGGTATGTTGTTAGGTGCAGGCCACTTATTAAGGGTTCGTGAGATCATCGCGACCAATGATTGGAAATCTTGAGAAAAATGCATTAGAATGCATCACAATAGCGCAGATACATTCACCATGACCATGAGCCATAGGATCATCACATGTTTTCTTTGCCATGGATACACTCATCGTTCTTTCATTATATTCCCTATATCTAATCTTTTACACAATGCTCAAAATGTCACAAATTCAACCACTCCGCGATCTAACTGTAGCGATTTGCTGTGGAAAATCGCATCGATGAATATGTGTTGAGTTCCACATTGCTAACGACTAAGTTGCAGAGGAACAAACGAAACCAACAACGGTGGTGGTGGTGGTGGTGGTACATTCACCGAAGAATTTGTACAGAGTTCACTAAACAAATGAATTTAACATTTTATTCCTATGTCGACTGAATACAAACAACTGATTCTCGCTATCTTCCCATTATTCCTTTATTTACTTAGCAAAATCTCACCAATGATTCATAGGATACTATGTATCGAACAACTTGAAATGTAACTGTATGGATCTGATAAATGAGTAGCACATCAAGACAACTTCCTCCACTGAAACATCTTCATTTCGCCTAAAAACCTACTTCATCCACATTCAACCCCGCTGAGTTCAACCTGAACCTATTTGTATACTTCGACATACTAAATCGATAAATCAGTTCAGTGAAGTTAAATTGAGGTGATTGTGGTTCAACAAATGTTCATTGAATAAAGACTCTCATATTTTGGTTCAAACGCATATCAAATAGTTGCATAAAGTTGAATGAACTTGTATATCAGACTATCGTGTTAATTCGATATTAACGAAGTTATGGTAAGCAAAATAGATACGAGATAACATTGAGTAATAACAGGATTAGTGTGATAGTTACAATGAAGGAATAATCATAGTTGTTATATAATTACTGTATTTTCAAATTAACATGCACAATGTATTGTTATTATCTGAAGGAGTTTGGTGGAAACCTTAGTAATTTTATAGAGTTGAGATCATGAGTCAATTGAAGCTAGACCACCATGGAAAACCTGGAAGCAGTGGATGGTCGTTACTTCCTATTATGGGACTCCTCAGCAGTGCGCATCCACGACACCGCAATCGTGAGATTCCAATCCGGGACCTACCAGTCTCACGCCAGACCACTTAACCGATAGACCATCGAGCCGGCCGACATCCAACAGTGCTAATGTCTAACTTCAACCAATACAAGAAATTCAGCAACCATTTCACCAATGTCATCAGTCAGTTGATATCTCCCAACAGACCTGGTTGAACTCCACTGGTTACTGCTTCTCACTAGAACTCCACGAAATACCTCATGGAACCAGTCACTAATGAGCACATGATCATTATCAGAAGGGATTTGATGGAGATTTTATTTATTTATTGTTATTCGACAATAGGTAAGTACAATGTTTACGTAATAGTAATGGAATAGGCATAAAATATCAATAACATTGATCATCTCCATGGAGTTCAGAAGAAATCTTCATTTGCCAACCCAAGAATGCGAGAATTCTGAATAATAAAAAGATATATTCATACAACATTATAAAACTTGTTGAATACCAATGGTAATCAATTACAAGTATGAGTTCAATATTGTTTACTTACTTGGTTTCTCTTGACTCTCCACTATTTGAATGATGAAAGTAGACAAGATGTATATGAAGAAGTACAACTTGAATAATGTACCAAGTAGTTTCGTCGAATCAGTATACTGAAACATTCTCAGTTGTTTGTCACCCATTTTTTTCAAATTCTGTATCATAATGTTTGTAAGGAGTATTTATAGTCTCATTGATTTAGTCTGACAAATCACAACAAGGATTCTCTGATAATGTTCACACACACACACATACATATGTAAGGTATATACATGTACAAATGTACATGATACTGAACAATCTTCCCACTTCCAGTGAAATTTTCATTCTCACAGAATAATATTACACTGGATTACAGATGAAGCTGTTGTGGTTTATCCTAAAACACCATTTGATAAGCAATACACATTCATATTGTTAAACTTTCAGGACACGGGAACGACCTTGTGCATCTCTTGTCTCAGGTAACTAATTCGTGAATATCACATGTGAGATATGAAAAATACATGTTTATATTGAATACACTCTCATCTTTTTCATGTGTCTATCGTCAATTGTTTGTAAACACTTATGTACACTCTCACGTTTTCTCATTAGGAACTGTTCTGATATGAAATGCACTTTTAGCTGAAGTGACCTCCGCTCTATTATTGGTCAGCATTAAGAGGAGACTTAAAAAACACGAATTAACTGATGAAATGCCGTCCTGCTAATGGACTAGCTATGTCTGGATAATGTCTCATCAGTTACTACAATTGACACATAACCACATATTAGTAACGTATTCCTGTATCTCTTGCGATCAACCAAATTTCCTTCCTTATTCTTCCGACACCGTCTTGTTGAACATTACCAATTATTAAATGTTTAATCAATCCTGTAACAACCGTCATTTCTGAGTACTCAAATCAGCACTTATTAGTTTCACATTGCCTCGATTGTAGCTGCTAGCTTGACGTGATGGTCGGGCTTGCCTATCGTGATGACTCAACCGACCTATATTGGTTGGAACATATGTTCCTGTATGTTCTACCGTGCCAGACAGGTCGATTGGCGAAGGGTAAGACTAAAAGTAGCAACTCAAATCCTGAGCGCGGAATTGTACTGCCGACTGTAAAGGTCTGTGACAGCAGTAAGGTGTTTACCTCGGACAACCAGCATCTGCAACGATGCTGCCTTCTCACAAGGTAGGAAGTGGTTAGAATATGTCGACCCTAAAAATGTCACGCCCCACCTTACCTCACAGATTTCCGTCTCCTGTGGTAAGGCCTTTTGAAGAACGGAGAACACGTCGAAAATCCCACACAAAACGGCCGTGCGTGACCGGCCTCAAGCAGTTGTTCCTTAGACTCTGCGGTCACATTCCCTGGTCTTTAATACCGACAGTTATCCAACTTCCTCTTTCAGATCCCTCAAGAAATTCCCTTCCACGATGTGGGCAGCCTGGAAGTGATATTAGCCCTCATACCCGTAACTACACACGAGACCAAGTTGGTCATATGCAAACTCTTCCTCAACCTCCTAATAACTCTCTTAGCTTCACGACTAACCCTTCTCATGTCCTTTTATCACCTCACACCACTAGGGCAAACGATTCGAGTACACGGAACGTTATTCCCGGTCTCATGAAACCACTCTCTAAACTACATTTGGAACTTTCGACGTCCGAACATTGCGCTAAATAGGACAACAGGCTTCCTTAGCTAGGAATTTAGAATTCTACGTTGTTAGAGTTCTACGTTGTAACTGACTGACTGACTGACTGACTGACTGACTGACTGATTTTCAAATTGCAATCTACAAACACTGTGCCTGGTAACTCAATAGCATCTGGTATCCAGGACTATACGGTTTATAATATTTTGCACATATTTTGATGTTTCTTGCTACTGGTCTCTAGACGTCTGCTATAACAGATTAGTGGAGTACCATGCGAAGAGTAAATCAGAGTCATCTTCCAGATATACGATTTAGATATTGTGTTACGATAGTGTATGCTGTATTGACAAATGTGACATTCCGAGCACTGTTTCCTTCATTTTGTGTGGTCACATCATCGCTACCATTTGTCACGAAGTTGTATTGACTGATGTTGTTATTAATATTCAAATTATTTCTACTGGAACGACTGGTGCAATAGCTCTGGAATAATACTTTTGACGACCTAGAGTAAGAGTCATGTCACGTACTTGGATATTCCAGAACTTCTTTATCTTCAGTGGGACTTGGGAGGACAGTAGCACTGGGAAGTATAAATTAGCTCGCTCAACTCTCCTCCATCATATAAATAAAATAATAATCATCTCAGTTGGGCATTGCGCTTATTCAGATAGTTTATTGATGTAGTTATGATCATTTTTTTTCAAACTGGCTTTTATTCAAGAGATAATTCGTGACTGTGGATTAATACACTGAAGAGTTTGTTGAGGTTGTCTACATATCAGACGAGTCAACTATATCTCCTGATACGTTTGACTTTGAGTACACTGTTTGCTTATTTAACATCTTTGAGTGTATCTTAAGTCTATCAAACTCATGAATAATGTCATCTATTTTGATTGTCTTCTGTAATACAACTGTTATTCGATTTCCAATATCATAAATCATTTGTGCGAAGAATTTCCGTCTTCATTTAGATCTACGAATTTTTATAAGTCATTCTGTAAATACTTTACACTACTCACTGCCTTCTCATGGCATTACTGTTGTTTACGAAATTGAGAGGACGAAAAGCGAATGTTCGGCACTTTAACCGGATTAATGGACACAGAAAGTCCAACTAGGGGAGTTTGGGAACCCTAATTCCAAATCAATGGTGCACATAGGCTTCAGTATCCTGAGGGGAAATGGCGTATGAATCAATTATTGGTCACCGGCTACCATGGGACTGCATTTCGTCACGATGCTCCACTGCCTTGTTGGTCAAACCTTTAGGTCAAGGGCTCCGGGTGTGGTCCCCTGAGAAAACTACCTACTTTGATATGAGCACCCGGGTAGTATCACAGGCCCAGAGCAAATCAAATGAGATTTGTGTGGCGCATATGCATCTGGCGCCTCTTTGTACCAATATCAATGTGTTCAAATAAAATAAAATAAATTACATCCTGGAGGGGTTTTTAAACTCTTTATGCTGCATGTGACACTGATTCAGCTGCCGCTTTCACATGCAACTTATTTTGATAATTTCTATTTCCCACAACCACCTTGCTTACCTATCGATTTCCTCTCCATGATAAGTGGAATAAATGGAGTACCAATAATGGATCCATGGCAATATAATCAGCCACATAATCAAGCAATGAATGACCACTTCAGCTAAAAGTGCATTTCATATTAGCTAATCGACCCACCTGACATGGTAGAACCCACAGGAACATATGTTCCAACCAATATAGGTCGGTTGAGTCATCACGATAGGCAAGCCCGACCATCACGTCAAGCTAGCAGCTACAATCGAGGCAATGTGAAACTAATAAGTGCTGATTTGAGTACTTAGAAATCACGGTTGTTACAGGATTGATTAAACATTTAATAATTGGTAATGTTCAACAAGACGGTGTCGGAAGAATAAGGAAGGAAATTTGGTTGATCGCAAGAGATACAGGAATAGGTTACTAATATGTGGTTATGTGTCAATTGTAGTAACTGATGAGACATTATCCAGACATAGCTAGTCCATTAGCAGGACGGCATTTCATCAGTTAATTCGTGTTTTTTAAGTCTCCTCTTAATGCTGACCAATAATAGAGCGGAGGTCACTTCAGCTAAAAGTGCATTTCATATCAGAACAGTTCCTAATGAGAAAACGTGAGAGTGTACATAAGTGTTTACAAACAATTGACGATAGACACATGAAAAAGATGAGAGTGTATTCAATATAAACATGTATTTTTCATATCTCACATGTGATATTCACGAATTAGTTACCTGAGACAAGAGATGCACAAGGTCGTTCCCGTGTCCTGAAAGTTTAACAATATGAATGTGTATTGCTTATCAAATGGTGTTTTAGGATAAACCACAACAGCTTCATCTGTAATCCAGTGTAATATTATTCTGTGAGAATGAAAATTTCACTGGAAGTGGGAAGATTGTTCAGTATCATGTACATTTGTACATGTATATACCTTATATACGTATGTGTGTGTGTGTGAACATTATCAGAGAATCCTTGTTGTGATTTGTCAGACTAAATCAATGAGACTATAAATACTCCTTACAAACATTATGATACAGAATTTGAAAAAAATGGGTGACAAACAACTGAGAATGTTTCAGTATACTGATTCGACGAAACTACTTGGTACATTATTCAAGTTGTACTTCTTCATATACATCTTGTCTACTTTCATCATTCAAATAGTGGAGAGTCAAGAGAAACCAAGTAAGTAAACAATATTGAACTCATACTTGTAATTGATTGCCATTGGTATTCAACAAGTTTTATAATGTTGTATGAATATATCTTTTTATTATTCAGAATTCTCGCATTCTTGGGTTGGCAAATGAAGATTTCTCCTGAACTCCATGGAGATGACCAATGTTATTGATATTTTATGCCTATTCCATTACTATTACGTAAACATTGTACTTACCTATTGTCGAATAATAATAAATAAATAAAATCTCCATCAAATCCCTTCTGATAATGATCATGTGCTCATTAGTGACTGGTTCCATGATGTATTTCGTGGAGTTCTAGTGAGAAGCAGTAACTAGTGGAGTTCAACTAGGTCTGTTGAGAGATATCAACTGACTGATGACATTGGTGAAATGGTTGCTGAATTTCGTGTATTGGTTGAGGTTAGACATTAGCACTGTTGGATGTCGGTCGGCTCATTGGTCTATGGGTTAAGTGGTCTGGCGCGAGACTGGTAGGTCCTGGATTGGAAACTTGCGATTGCGGTGTCGTGGATGCGCACTGCTGAATGGTCTCATAATAGGAAGAAACGACCATCCACTGCTTCCAGGTTTTCGATGGTGGTCTAACTTCAATTGACTCATTATCTCAACTCTATAAAATTACTAAGGTCTCCACCAAACCCTTCTGATAATAACAATACATTGTGCATGTTAATTTGAAAATACAGTAATTATATAACAACTATGATTATTCCTTCATTGTAACTATCACACTAATCCAGTTAATACTCAATGTTAACTCGCATCTATTTTGCTTACCATAACTTCGTTAATATCGAATTAACACGATAGTCTGATATACAAGTTCATTCAACTTTATGCAACTATTTGATATTCGTTTGAACCAAAATATGAGAGTCTTTATTCAATGAACATTTGTTGAACCACAATCACCTCAATTTAACTTCACTGAACTGATTTATCGATTTAGTATGTCGAAGTATACAAATAGGTTCAGGTTGAACTCAGCGGGGTTGAATGTGGATGAAGTAGGTTTTTAGGCGAAATGAAGATGTTTCAGTGGAGGAAGTTGTCTTGATGTGCTACTCACTTATCAGATCCATACAGTTACATTTCAAGTTGTTCGATACATAGTATCCTATGAATCATTGGTGAGATTTTGCTAAGTAAATAAAGGAATAATGGGAAGATAGCGAGAATCAGTTGTTTGTATTCAGTCGACATAGGAATAAAATGTTAAATTCATTTGTTTAGTGAACTCTGTACAAATTCTTCGGTGAATGTACCACCACCACCACCACCGTTGTTGGTTTCGTTTGTTCCTCTGCAACGTAGTCGTTAGCAATGTGGAACTCAACACATATTCATCGATGCGATTTTCCACAGCAAATCACTACAGTTAGATCGCGGAGTGGTTGAATTTGTGACATTTTGAGCATTGTGTAAAAGATCAGATATAGGGAATATAATGAAAGAACGATGAGTGTATCCATGGCAAAGAAAACATGTGATGATCCTATGGCTCATGGTCATGGTGAATGTATCTGCGCTATTGTGATGCATTCTAATGCATTTTTCTCAAGATTTCCAATCATTGGTCGCGATGATCTCACGAACCCTTAATAAGTGGCCTGCACCTAACAACATGCCTGAGCACAATAATCAATAAATTTACGGATTGATCCTATGTCTTAGATTAGTCCCGTGATTCTCCTCCAACTTACTCCAACAACAACTGTAAACACCGCTCGTCAATGTAGGTGGTAGTTGGCCTTACTCGTTAGTCTTAGTGAATGAGTGTTTGGTGCTTCGTCAACTAATTTACCATCTCTATCTGGTCCAAAGTGTTTAACCTCGATAATGCTAAATATATTTTCTTTATATTCAAGAGCAATGCCTCGATCGCATCTATGGTCAAACGCTAGTGACTAATGAATATCCCCTGCTTATAAAGGCCGCGTTTCACATCCTTAGAGTGGAATAGCCCGGACTACTAATTAGTATACTCATCCTTCCCTTGGGACAGACATCCCTCCCACAAAACCAATGACTAGAGTTGGCAAAGACTAACCGACCATTAAATATGCGTCGAAATCTCTTCAAACACTAACCTGCTGGAACTGTTAAGACTTGATCGACCAACATATTCCTCAGTGAGAGCAATTCTGTTTGTTGATTCACGCTTACTTTGTGATCTATAGCTCCTGGACCAGTGAGGATTTGATCGAAATGAATGACATCTGTTTCTTTAAATGAACTACTTATGAGTAGTCCGGTTGATACGTAAAAATGTTATAGTTGAGATCATGAGTCAGTTGAAGCTAGACCAACATGGAAAGGTGGATGCACTGGATGGCCGTTTCATTCTATTATAGGACACCTCAGCAGTGCGAATTCACGACCCCACACTCGCGAGATTCGAACTCAGACATACCAGTCTCACGCCAGACCACTTAACCGATAGACCACTGAGCCGGCCTAAATCCAAAGATGTTAATGTCTAACTTCAAAAAATCCACAAAATTGAGCAACCATTCACCAATGTCTCCAGTGAGTTGATATCTCCCAACAGACCTAGTTGAACTACACTGGTCACTGCTTCTCAATAGAACAAAACTGTGTCTGTGGAGTTAAATGTAGTGAGTGTAATGCGGCTTTCGAAGAAGAAATGACTAAGCTAAAGTATACGATAGAACCAATGAGTAAACTGACGAGTTATGGCGCAAATATCGAAATAATGTTGAAATTTTCATTATGAATTCACACCGACTATAATGTAGAAATCCTAATTTTTCGCATAATAAGTCATTCATTTTTCTTACTCGTTTTTTTAACTGACCGAAATAACCGATACCTCATGGTCGTTCAGCAGAATGCTTTAGATTTTCCGAAGATACATTCAAGCAGTGGTAGTACAACATCCGTTAGAAAAAAGAAACAGCATTGACTTTGACGAAACAACAGAACTTCAGTAAAGTGTCAATGCTTCTGAAGAAAGATCAACAACTGGAAGTATATATATATAGATAGATAAATAAGTCCTATCAATCTTAATAGAATCTACATAATACAGCATTCCACTTCATAGCAGCTAATGATAAACAAATATAACCTTATCCATAACATCAACATCACTTCAACTATAACATAACAATAGCATAGAGATACGCATACACTTCTACACCTATCAGGACTCAGTAGCTGAGTGGATAACGCGATGGCGTTTGAAGCGAAAGGTGTTGAGTTCGAGTTTCAGATTGAACATCGACTCTGAGATGCAGGTACATCCAGTTGACGAATCCCAAATAGGACGAAGTGACGCGCGTCAAACTTGATTCCACTGCTAGCCACTATCCATCGTTGCTTACACTTCTACACCTAATTTGAATTACAATCATAAAGATGATATCGAATAGAATTTTGACATTGAAAGTATTTCGTATACTTAGTGCTTGATTCTTGTTTAACTGTCCATTTAAAACTTTGATGAATACATCATGGGACGACATGGACTGAGGGAAGCAACGAAAATGTTGAGAGATTTGCAAACCTATATGCCTTCAATAGACTGGTCATAGGCAGCACTACATTCCCACATGAACGCATTCACAAAACCACATGGACCTCACCTGACCACACTACACAGAACCAAATCGACCATATCTACATCAATAAAAATTGCAGGAGGACGATGAAGGATTTAAAAACCAGGAGAGGAGCTGACATATCATCAGATCATCACTTGCTGGTCGCCAAAATCAAATTAAAACTTGAGAAGCACTGGACAACGGGACAGATAACATCACAAAAGTTTAATACGGCTTTTCTTCGGTTTAATGACAAACTGAACAAATTCAGGATAGCCCTCAGCAACAGGTTTCAGGCCTTTCAAAGACACTTGCTGGAAATTACCGTAAACCAGAACGACTAGTGACAAGCAAGCAAGGCAAGATAATCACAACTTCAATACATCAGTGTTATAGCATAAATAACATCAAATATTATCAATAAGCAAGTGTAGCTCACTTGCAAATTCATCTAGTCTTCAAGTCGTACAACTTTTAACTTGGACTTTTAATAGTTGAGAGTATGAGTCGATTGAAGCTAGACCACCATGGAAAACCTGAAAGCAGTGGACGGCCGCTTTACCCTACTGTGGGACTCCCCAGCAGTGCGCATCCACGATCTCGTCTCATGAGATTCAAACACAGGAACTATCAGTCCTGCGTGCGAGCGCTTAGCCTCTAGACCACTGAACTTGCCGGCATCCAACGGTGTTAATGTCGAACTTCAACTGATCCATGAAAATGAGCGACAAATCCACCATTGTCTTTAGTGAGTTACTATCTCACAACAGACCTAGTTGGACTCCACTGATTACTGCTTCTCACTAGAACTCCACGAAATACCTCATGGAACCAGTCACTAATGAGCACATGATCATCATCAGAAGGGATTTGATGGAGATTTTATTTATTTATTGTTATTCGACAATAGGTAAGTACAATGTTTACGTAATAGTAATGGAATAGGCATAAAATATCAATAACATTGGTCATCTCCATGGAGTTCAGGAGAAATCTTCATTTGCCAACCCAAGAATGCGAGAATTCTGAATAATAAAAAGATATATTCATACAACATTATAAAACTTGTTGAATACCAATGGTAATCAATTACAAGTATGAGTTCAATATTGTTTACTTACTTGGTTTCTCTTGACTCTCCACTATTTGAATGATGAAAGTAGACAAGATGTATATGAAGAAGTACAACTTGAATAATGTACCAAGTAGTTTCGTCGAATCAGTATACTGAAACATTCTCAGTTGTTTGTCACCCATTTTTTTCAAATTCTGTATCATAATGTTTGTAAGGAGTATTTATAGTCTCATTGATTTAGTCTGACAAATCACAACAAGGATTCTCTGATAATGTTCACACACACACACATACATATGTAAGGTATATACATGTACAAATGTACATGATACTGAACAATCTTCCCACTTCCAGTGAAATTTTCATTCTCACAGAATAATATTACACTGGATTACAGATGAAGCTGTTGTGGTTTATCCTAAAACACCATTTGATAAGCAATACACATTCATATTGTTAAACTTTCAGGACACGGGAACGACCTTGTGCATCTCTTGTCTCAGGTAACTAATTCGTGAATATCACATGTGAGATATGGAAAATACATGTTTATATTGAATACACTCTCATCTTTTTCATGTGTCTATCGTCAATTGTTTGTAAACACTTATGTACACTCTCACGTTTTCTCATTAGGAACTGTTCTGATATGAAATGCACTTTTAGCTGAAGTGACCTCCGCTCTATTATTGGTCAGCATTAAGAGGAGACTTAAAAAACACGAATTAACTGATGAAATGCCGTCCTGCTAATGGACTAGCTATGTCTGGATAATGTCTCATCAGTTACTACAATTGACACATAACCACATATTAGTAACCTATTCCTGTATCTCTTGCGATCAACCAAATTTCCTTCCTTATTCTTCCGACACCGTCTTGTTGAACATTACCAATTAATAAATGTTCAATCAATCCTGTAACAACCGTCATTTCTGAGTACTCAAATCAGCACTTATTAGTTTCACATTGCCTCGATTGTAGCTGCTAGCTTGACGTGATGGTCGGGCTTGCCTATCGTGATGACTCAACCGACCTATATTGGTTGGAACATATGTTCCTGTGGGTTCTACCATGTCAGGTGGGTCGATTAGCTAATATGAAATGCACTTTCAGCTGAAGTGGTCATTCATTGCTTGATTATGTGGCTGATTATATTGCCATGGATCCATTATTGGTACTCCATTTATTCCACTTATCATGGAGAGGAAATCGATAGGTAAGCAAGGTGGTTGTGGGAAATAGAAATTATCAAAATAAGTTGGATGTGAAAGCGGCAGCTGAATCAGTGTCACATGCAGCATAAAGAGTTTAAAAACCACTCCAGGATGTAATTTATTTTATTTTATTTGAACACATTGATATTGGTACAAAGAGGCGCCAGATACATATGCGCCACACAAATCTCATTTGATTTGCACGGGGCCTGTGATACTGCCCGGTTGCCCAATCCGAAGTAGGTAGTTTTCTCAGGGGACCACACCCGGAGCCTTTGACCTAAAGGTTTGACCAACAAGGCAGTGGAGCATCGTGACGAAATGCAGTCCCATGGTAGCCGGTGACCAATAATTGATTCATACGCCATTTCCCCTCAGGATACTGAAGCCCATGTGCACCATTGATTTGGAATTAGGGTTCCCAAACTCCCCTAGTTGGACTTTCTGTGTCCATTAATCCGGTTAAAGTGCCGAACATTCGCTTTTCGTCCTCTCAATTTCGTAAACAACAGTAATGCCATGAGAAGGCAGTGAGTAGTGTAAAGTATTTACAGAATGACTTATAAAAATTCGTAGATCTAAATGAAGACGGAAATTCTTCGCACAAATGATTTATGATATTGGAAATCGAATAACAGTTGTATTACAGAAGACAATCAAAATAGATGACATTATTCATGAGTTTGATAGACTTAAGATACACTCAAAGATGTTAAATAAGCAAACAGTGTACTCAAAGTCAAACGTATCAGGAGATATAGTTGACTCGTCTGATATGTAGACAACCTCAACAAACTCTTCAGTGTATTAATCCACAGTCACTAATTATCTCTTGAATAAAAGCCAGTTTGAAAACAATGATCATAACTACATCAATAAACTATCTGAATAAGCGCAATGCCCAACTGAGATGATTATTATTTTATTTATATGATGGAGGAGAGTTGAGCGAGCTAATTTATACTTCCCAGTGCTACTGTCCTCCCAAGTCCCACTGAAGATAAAGAAGTTCTGGAATATCCAAGTACGTGACATGACTCTTACTCTAGGTCGTCAAAAGTATTATTCCAGAGCTATTGCACCAGTCGTTCCAGTAGAAATAATTTGAATATTAATAACAACATCAGTCAATACAACTTCGTGACAAATGGTAGCGATGATGTGACCACACAAAATGAAGGAAACAGTGCTCGGAATGTCACATTTGTCAATACAGCATACACTATCGTAACACAATATCTAAATCGTACATCTGGAAGATGACTCTGATTTACTCTTCGCATGGTACTCCACTAATCTGTTATAGCAGACGTCTAGAGACCAGTAGCAAGAAACATCAAAATATGTGCAAAATATTATAAACCGTATAGTCCTGGATACCAGATGCTATTGAGTTACCAGGCACAGTGTTTGTAGATTGCAATTTGAAAATCAGTCAGTCAGTCAGTCAGTCAGTCAGTCAGTTACAACGTAGAACTCCGTACGTACGTACGTACATCAGTTTGATTTGCCATACCACATCAGTGCAGAGATACATTTGTCGATTCAAATCCTATAGTGGTAAAGGTAATAAGATTATAAGCAGTAATCAGAAAGATTAGGGTTTGAAGATGTTATTCAAGGAGTATATTCCAGTGAAATAAATTTGGAAAGAGAAAAAAGATAGGGACATGAAGAACTCAGAAGATTAGAATTTGGCAGAGCACAAAGAGTGGATGCACCTTCACCATTGCAAGCAATTTTGAACCATGTCATTCAAGGTTTTTAACCATCGATTGCTATCATCTCGTGAATCCCAACCAGGTAGTCTACACCTACCAACATGGCTCAGTTCGCTTGTCAGTGACTTCATGGATTGAAATCATGATTCATTGGAGGCTAGACCACCATGGAAAACCTGAAAGCACCGGACGGCCGCTTTACCCTACTGTGGGACTCCCCAGCAGTGCGCATCCACCACCCCGCTATTGCAAGATTCCAATCCAGTACCTACCAGTCTCGCGCCAGACCACTTAACCCATAGACCAATGAGCCGACCGATATCCAACAGTGCTAATGTCTAACCTCAACCAATACACGAAATTCAGCAACCATTTCACCAATGTCATCAGTCAGTTGATATCTCTCAACAGACCTAGTTGAACTCCACTAGTTACTGCTTCTCACTAGAACTCCACGAAATACCTCATGGAACCAGTCACTAATGAGCACATGATCATTATCAGAAGGGATTTGATGGAGATTTTATTTATTTATTGTTATTCGACAATAGGTAAGTACAATGTTTACGTAATAGCAATGGAATAGGCATAAAATATCAATAACATTGGTCATCTCCATGGAGTTCAGGAGAAATCTTCATTTGCCAACCCAAGAATGCGAGAATTCTGAATAATAAAAAGATATATTCATACAACATTATAAAACTTGTTGAATACCAATGGCAATCAATTTCATGTATGAGTTCAATATTGTTTACTTACTTGGTTTCTCTTGACTCTCCACTATTTGAATGATGAAAGTAGACAAGATGTATATGAAGAAGTACAACTTGAATAATGTACCAAGTAGTTTCGTCGAATCAGTATACTGAAACATTCTCAGTTGTTTGTCACCCATTTTTTTCAAATTCTGTATCATAATGTTTGTAAGGAGTATTTATAGTCTCATTGATTTAGTCTGACAAATCACAACAAGGATTCTCTGATAATGTTCACACACACACACATACATATGTAAGGTATATACATGTACAAATGTACATGATACTGAACAATCTCCCACTCCC
>NW_017386262.1:0-24416 GCF_000237925.1 Schistosoma mansoni
CTTGGTCGTATTTGCACAAACCACGCTATCGATGATGATGTTAAGTTGTTAGCCAAGACATTAATCGGGAATGGTTATCCTCGTAAATTTATCAATAGATGGAAAGTTCAGGGCACAGTGAGACCTACTGTAGCCTTGGCACACAAAAAGCCTGTCTACATCACCTTACCATTTAGAGGTGATTCAAATAGCCTTTCATTGAAACAAAGGCTCAAATCTGTCATCAACAAAACGTATTGTGCAGCGAAGGTCATAATCAAAGAAAGAACGAGGTCCATGCTTCATTCAAAACCTAGACGACCTGAATCACGTAGAAAGGAATCATCGGTTAGTACAATTACCACAGCTACACAACCGATCAACTCGTACACTTCACTGACCTTACACAGTGGTCACATTTTTACTAGTACGCTCTAAGCTGCCCACATTCACTATCTACCGGTTAACACAATCAAAACACAAATGTGGATTGTCTTAAAATTATATTATACAATGTAAAATCACATTTTTACAGCATCACAATCACATTCACCTTCACTGTTCCATTCTAATATTCTCCTTTGTAGAATGCCTTCATCCTAACCCCATCAAAGGAGAATTGATAGAAAATAAAAATAAGAATTAATTTCAAATCCCATCATAACGTTTATTTAGATTATTATCATCATCTTCATACTCATCCTCCTCCTAGTCAAAATCATTTACATCACCATCATTCTCAACATCCGCTTCATCGTCACATACTTCGTTATAAACATCATCCTCATCATCTTCATATACTTCATCACAATCATCATCTTCAACGTCATCATCAATCTAATCATCCTCATCATATCCATCATCTTCATCATCCGCTTCATTACCTTCATCATCAACATCATAGTCATTGTCAATATCCTCATCATCGACACATGCTTCATCATATCTATCATCCTCTTCATCATCCTCATCAACGACAACAGTATCACTCTCAATATCCTCATCATCTTCATCATCGTCGTCACATACTTCACCATACCCATCTTCTTCATCCGGATATACTTCATCACAATCCTCATCCTTATCATCCTTTTCATCATCCTCAACCACGACAACAGTATCACCATAAACATTCTCACCATCCGTGATCATAATTTTAATGTTTGTACAAATAATGTAAACAGAATATCTCAAACGAATTGTTGACAGCAGTCCACTAGCTGTCCGACTCTCAACTGATTTTTCTCACCCTCACATGCTTATTAATACATACAACTTCAATTTGAATTTACACGATCGATACGAGTGAATTGAGTGCCAATCAATTAGCTGTATATTGATTGATTGATCTTTGGTTTAGTCTGTAAATATGATGGATGATAAAAATAATGCGACAAACAATTGTCAGACGTGTAATTCCAGTTAATTTGCTATGCGAGACTCCTCTTGGTGTTTTTGTGCTTTATTCCAAATCTCCACTATTCATAATATTAGCAAACAATCTGACTGTTAGCACTTATCATCACACGCAGCTATGAAATTTTTAAGTAAAGCATCATATTCCTCTTCTTTGGAAGCTAATAATCACGTTTACACTTTCAGCCTTCCCGAAAATTCCAAATCTAGTATTGACTACTATCCTATTTCATTTATGTAAATTTATTATAGGGAATGTTTAAACTGAAATCACGGGTAGAATACTTCCTACTGTAATATACTTCTTTTACATCATATGATTAAGGTTGTGGAATTGGTGTAGCTCCTGTTGACACCGCATTCTTCAAGATGAATAATGCTTGGACTTTTGTTCTAGGCAGGAAAAATCAACCTAAACATCATCACAGGGGAAGATATTTTCCAATATTCTGTTTTTTGTGGAGATTCTTGATAGATCTCACTGACTATTTCTATTAGTTTTTGTGAACACTCCGTGTAAGCTTATATCCCTTACATTGACCATAGTCTATGGGAAACTCATTTTTCATCCTTCATTATTATGAAGAGAATTGTAATCTATGTCGATCCCCTTCAGCGTCTTCATCCGAGATGTAGTATTTTCAATAACAAAATTTTCCCGAACTTTCTGAGCTACTGTGTGATTCCTCATTGAATAGTACATCTGACCTAGATCACTTTCACCTAGTACTTCCAATTGAAACGACATATGCAATATATAGTACAAATATGTTAAATAGACAGGACAATCTCGTACTCCGTTGAGATAAAACATAATCTATATTCCATTGGATAGAGTAACGCTTGATGAGGTTGAGTTGGCACACTTCACTTCTCCGATCAGTTTGGTTTCGTTCTATTCGCTCTTGGCCCTGGTACGGCCGAGAATGAGGAGAGTCCGCTCTCCTTCTTGAAATACTCTCATATGGCCACGCGATTATATAGCCTCTGCCAGGGAAGTCCTACTCACTGCCAATGGTGCACATGGGCACCAGGATCTTGAAGGAATAATTGGCGCATGAACCTATTGTTGGTCACCGTCTACCATCGGACTGTAACCCCTTTACGATGCTCCACTGCCTTGTTGACTAAACCTTCAGGTCAAAGGCTCGGGGTGTGACCCTCTAAGAAAAGCACCTGCTTCATTCTGGGCACCTGCGCAGTATCACAGCTCTCACACAAATCAAATGAGAATTGTGCGGCGCATATTTATCTTGTGCTTTCTTGTACCAATATTTATGTGTTTAAATAAATAAATAAACTGTGATTATCTGACGCTGTCTTCCAATCATCAGTAATAAGGTTAGGAGGTGTATTGACACTTATTATTCATTGCAGCTTGTAACACTGTGGTAGTTCAATCCCCTTCCAGCATATCCGCCTCATATTTGAAACAAGGACTCGCTGCTTCAATCTGTAGCACATGCCACACTGCGTGTGTGTGTGACTGTATTCACTCTAACCAGTTGTGTACAGCCTAAAGGAAAACAATTAAAATAGGGTAACGTCGAATTGACGAGTTCCGTAGATGCACACACAAACGATAACTGCTTTGTAGATAGGATTTCCATACTTTGCTTAAGCATACTTTATTCAGGTGTGTTGTTGCTTTTCTCTCACCTCCCATAAATACATATGAGGAGAGTGTTGCGCAAGCACATGGTATGTAATTCTGTTCGATTTCCCATCATATTCTGTGTCATTTATGTACCTTTTATATGAATACAGAATAACGTTCTAATTTCAGAAGTAGTATTCCTTACTATAAGATTGTTTCCATAATGTAATAATAAGAAGAAGACGAAGATTATCAGAACTATGTGATGAGATATTAGCGCAATACATTTCGAACAATCTGATCACACATATAATATACTTGTTAAGAACATTTATATATAAAAATAAAAAGTCAACTAGACTGAGAATGGAAGGGGAGAGTAAGAGTAGACAAGGATAATAATGATGATAAAAATAATATGGTGAAAACAATTTAACACCTAATCACTCTGGTTAATAAGCCTATATTATAAAGTTTAAAAACACTCGTATAGTCTCAGACAAAACCACCAATCAAAGACTAACGCAAAAGCGTACCATCAACGAAAATAACATTGTTGAGGTCACAACAAATGTGATCGCACCAGCAGCTGAACCCACTGTTGCAGCTAATCTACCTCATGTTATTCAGTGTACTGATATACCAATGCAGTGTGCTAGTTTGCCTCTCATACCCCTAGTGGTCCTAGATAACCAGGACATATCTGATGGAGACACTAATGTCATTATTTCCAGTGTAATATCGGAAGCCCACAATCAAACACCTGATTCTATTGTGAAGGCTCATAAAAACACTGCTGAAACTAAAAACAATATACCAATTAAGAAGAAAGTAGATAAAAAACCTGGTTCTAGACCGAATACCAAAAATATTTCAACGGCCTTACCAAACAAAAGTATCATTTCTGAAAGCATGCTTAACCCTACTCATCGTAAGGGAGGTTATAAGGACACATTTCGTTTAAACGTCACACGAGACGGCCACTATAACCATCATGTAAGCAGGCCTACTATTAGACAGACGGCAATGAACCAACGTGCCCCATGGTTTCCCCCAAATGTTATAAATAATAAACCTGCAAGATGTAAATCCACATGAGCTGAGCAATATTCAAAATTGTATCAGCACGGAGCTTAACAAGGTAGGACAGTGGTGCTCGAAATGGCAACTGGAGCTTAATACAGCTAAATGTGGATGGTTATGCTTCGGTGATACATCACTCAACCTCGATCTTACAATAAATGGTGAAGTGTTATCTAGGTTACACACAGTAGTACATCTAGGACTTAGGTACTCCGACGACTTATCGTTTACTGAACAGATAATGAGACAAACGTCCAAGTCTCAACGCCTTATAGGTTACATAGCTCGAAACCTTCATAACAGCGAATCTCGTATTCTAATGTACAAAGTCTGTGTTTGACCACTCCTCGAATACTGCGCGTTTCTCCTTAGTAGCACGCGCATAAAGGATAAATTATGACTGGAATCAGTACAGAGACGATTTACACTTCGTACTCTTGCAACTGATAGTGCTTTGACATATAATTCTAGGTGCAGTAAACTCGGGCTTCACCCCTTATGGAAGAGGAGACTCAAACTTAACCTTATCTTCTTTTTCAAAATACTTAACAAACTATCCTTCACATCCAACCAGGCGATTCAATATGCTGAAACTTCACATTACCACATTCGTAACTCCTTGTCTTTAGCGAAACAGACATATTCTAGATTTTCTCTCTATATGAATTACTTTACCTGTAAGTTTTCTAAGCTCTGGAATAATCTACCACAAACTATCCGTACGTTAAACCCTCTCCCATTGTTTGTTCGCTCCATTAATGCCTATTGCTCCTCTGAAAATGCATTAAATGCTCTAGCGCCTGTAAGTAAGTGTATCTTACTCCACAAGTGAGATTATCGGAACTTTAAATGTTTAACCTCTTACTTGCTATCATTGTTTTGTTGTTCCGTGCTCTTTGCTTTTATCTTACTTTCTCTAGTTGTAGATAATTATCAAAATAACTCGTTCTGGCACTGGAAATAACCTTACAGAACAACGTTCATAAATCATCAGGCTATCCACTTAAGATAATAATGATGAAAATAATATGGTGAAAACAATTTAACACCTAATCACTCTGGTTAATAAGCCTATATTACCAGGGTAGGTTTAAGGAGAGAACAAACTGTTTTTCAATACATAAAGGGGGTTTGAATTTTCCTATATGGCTAAGGCTTCAATAAACCTCAGTATACGCCCTTTTACACTTTTAAACAACACAACAAAAGCCGAGTTAACATCAATCTTATCACCTGTTTCGATTATATGTTTGGCAATAGAGGACGATGGATGTATGTCCTCTACTCTTATTGGGTCATTCGACTCTATTTGTTTTTGCAACCATTTTGGTACATAAATTCACTTAGTATTGTTTGTTTGAATCTTCCCATCGATGTGTTAGGACTGCAACTGGTCAGTCTGTAATTGGCATATGTCCACCATACTGTGCGTATTGCCTCGATATAGCCTTAATTCACAAGCATGGTAAGCAAAGATGGATAGTGGCTAGTAGTGGAATCCAGCTTGACGCGGGTTTCGTACTATCTGGGACTCATCAGCTGGATGTCGGGGGACATGTTCACCTACCTTAATTTTCAGATCACGATTGCTCCTCCCTATGTATGTGTGACCACACATACACACACACATTTAAATTGGTAAACGCAGTGGGATGTGACACAATCGTTTTCATGTCTAGGTTTCGAATGAAGCATGGACCTCGTTCTTTCTTTGATTATGACCTTCGCTGCACAATACGTTTTGTTGATGACAGATTTGAGCCTTTGTTTCAATGAAAGGCTATTTGAATCACCTCTAAATGGTAAGGTGATGTAGACAGGCTTTTTGTGTACCAAGGCTACAGTAGGTCTCACTGTGCCCTGAACTTTCCGTCTATTGATAAATTTACGAGGATAACCATTCCCGATTAATGTTGACGATGATGCGGATATTGACAATGATGATGATGTTGAGGATGGAGGTAATGATTTGGATGATGAGGATGATGGTGATTTAAATGTTTATGATTAGGAGGTGGATGAGTATGAAGATGATGATAATAATCTAAATAAACGTTATAATGGGATTTGAAATTAATTCTTATTTTTATTTTCTATCAATTCTCCTTTGATGGGGTTAGGATGAAGGCATTCTACAAAGGAGAATATTAGAATGGAACAGTGAAGATGAATGTGATTGTGATGCTGTAAAAAATGTGATTTTACATTGTATAATATAATTTTAAGACAATCCACATTTGTGTTTTGATTGTGTTAACCGGTAGATAGTGAATGTAGGCAGCTTAGAGCGTACTAGTAAAAATGTGACCACTGTGTAAGGTCAGTGAAGTGTACGAGTTGATCGGTTGTGTAGCTGTGGTAATTGTACTAACCGATGATTCCTTTCTACGTGATTGCGCTCTGATTACGAATTGCGAATATAATACGTTCATTTATGCTCACCTAGTTCTGACTTCATGGTCTGTCGATTGATAATATGAATATTGTGAACTTACAAGGAAAATTAATTCACAAATATATACGTTCATTCTGAGGAATTAAAATGGTATATAGTAACGATGGTGCAGTGAATGAGCTTGATTTCCACTCAAGTCTATTTCCGGAAACGAGATGAGTTATCCACTACTCCCGATGGTATTTTGTTGTCAAGTGATGGCGTTGTTATTCTTCATCCATCACGTAAATCTGTCCTTGAAGATCTTCATAGTGGACACTTGTTGGTTGAGAATATGAAATTGCTAACAAGGCTCACGTGTTGGTGGTCGGAAATAAATCCAGATATATATGGTAGAGAAAACAATTGTGGAAGATGTGATAAGTCGTACTTCGAAGTGTACTCCATGACAAGTATCGTCTGAGTACTGGAGAAGAATTCATGCAGACTATTGTGGTTTATTTTGTAGGTGGATTACATGTATAATATAGTAGTGGTGTTCCAGTGGCTGCTAGGGATCCCACAAATTTCCAACATCAAGTGAGTTTAAGTGCAATTTAATTGTATATCGGGAAATCAATGCTTTTCTGTGTGTTAATAACAGTAGTAATAACAATAACAATAATGGTAACATTCTCAAGTTAGGAACTTCTGTTCAATACCTTGTCAAGTCCACCGAAGTTGAGCATCAGAAGTGGGTAACAGACACAAACTGTCATAGCTTCTCCTTAGATATATTGTTCTGCAAAAAAACAATCGTTCACCTGAATAAAACTCACATTCATGGTGTTTAACACGGCAAGAACTGCAAATTGTCAGTTCAGACAAATAGAAAACTGACCAATGCATGTGGTTGAACGAGTAGGGAATACATTAAGCAATCAATAACTGATTAGTTAGCGATCAATCAGTGAAATACACTAAGAGAATTGTGCAACTCACTTCTAGTTACTCGTAAGTAGTGTGTGTATAGTTGTCATATACAAATCTCTCAACTTTAGTCTTTCATACAAATCGTTCACATCCACAAATAAATCATGCACTATACATTTGTACTATACATTCGTACATCTGTCTTTCATTATTTCAACTCAGTTTACTATAGATATTCTCCATTGAAGGAAAGATTGCTTGATTCTTCAATTTCATTCGAATTATTATTTTTATTTTTATAGCACTGGACATTTGGGGAAGTTAGTTTCGAGATCCTCAGGTTACCTTCCAATGATCGAATCATCCCGTGTCGATTGTGATGCGGTAGTATTTCGTTTGTCAAGTATTTATTTCATTGTGATATGTAGACATAGTTATTTCTGCAAACGACTCGGTTTATAAATTGATCACACGAATTCGATCAGTGCTATGGACTAAGACAAAGATAACAATGGGCACTGCTATGTGACCGATCAATTGTTTGAATTTTCCTATATGGCTAAGGCTTCAATAAACCTCAGTATACGCCCATTTACACTTTTAAACAACACAACAAAAGCCGAGTTAACATCAATCTTATCACCTGTTTCGATTATATGTTTGGCAATAGAGGACGATGGATGTTTGTCCTCTCAGTCAGTTAGCTACAACGTAGGACCAGGCACATATATGCATCGGTCCAAGTTACCATACCTCGTTAGCACAACAAGATGAACACCGGATTCATAGTAGTTAATTTAGTGTTGGTAGTAGTATATAAATTATAGGTTGTATATAAGGATATAGTACAGGAAGGAAGAGAGATATGAAGCAATTTTAATCTCATAGTTTAAGGGAAGATAAAGAGTGTATACACCTACGCCATTGTGATCGATTCTGAGTCATGTCACATAGAGTCTCCAACCGTTGGTTACGATAGTCACGCGGACCCCAACCAGGTAGTCTGCATCTGCCAACATGGCTCAGGCTAGAAGTTAGTGACTTCAAACACTGATGCCATGTTTTGGTTTGGCCGCCCCTAACTCTCTTCCAACCGTCCCCAATACTAGTCATAATAGCGCGTCGTGGCAATCGGTGTTCAGGCATACGTAACACATGGCCCAACCATCTCAGTCGATGAAGATTCATCACCTCATCAACTGATTTACCATCGTTCCCTAATACCCTGCGTCTAACCTCACTATTACTTACCCGGTTATCCCAGCAGATGCGAGCAATATTTCTAAGACATCTGTGGTTAAATACTAGTAACCTACGAGTATCTTCTACTCTTAATGGCCATGTTTCACAGCCGTAAAGTAGAACAGAGCGAACTGATGCGCAGTATTGTTTGTCCTCTACTCTTATTGGGTCATTCGACTCTGTTTGTTTTTGCAACTTTTTTGGTACATGTTCCCTCCCACCTCAATTTTCAGATGCTGATTGTTCCTCCCTATGTATGTGTGACCACACATACACACACACATTTAAATTGGTAAACGCAGTGGGATGTGACACAATCGTTTTCATGTCGTCTAGGTTTTGAATCGTATTGACAAGACAAAAAGGCATATCCTAAAACATACTTACTTACTTACTTACTTACGCCTGTTACCCCTTGTCGAGGAGCATAGGCCGCCCACCAGCTCTCTCCATCACACCCTGTCCTGGGCAATAGTTTTCAGGTGCTACCCATCCTTTTCATATCTACGTCTTTTTCCCGGTGTAATGTTTTCTTTGGCCTTCCTCTTTTCCGCTTTCCTTCAAGATTAAAAGTTAGGGATTGCCCCGTGGTGCAGTTTGGTGATTTCCTTAATGTATGTCCTATCCACTTTCGTCATTTCCTTATTTCCTCTTCAGCTGGAAGCTGGTTTGTCCTTTCCCATAAAACGCTGTTGCTGATAGTATCCGGCCAATGGATGTTGAGTATTGCGTGGACAACTGTTTTTAAATACTTGTACATTCTTGACAATGGATGTAGTAGTTCTCCATGTTTCAGCTCCGTACACTAGAACTGTCTTGACGTTCGTATTGAAGATTCTCACTTTGAATTAGCTGACAGTTGTTTTGAGTTCCATATGTTCTTCAATTGTAGAAATACTGTCCTTGCTTTGCCAATCCCCGCCTTTACGTCTGCATCCGATCCTCCTTGTTTATCAACGATGCTTCCCAGGTACATGAATGTTTCCACCTCTTCCAGAGTTTCGTCATCAAGTGTGATTGGGTTGGTGTTCTCCGTGTTGTATTTGAGAATCTTGCTTTTTCCTTTGTGAATGTTGAGGTCTATTGATGCAGAGGCTGCTGCTACATTTTCTGTCTTCGTCTGCAACTGTTCGTGTGTATGAGATAGGATGGCTAGACGATTGTTATTGACCATAAAATATTTTTTAAGTCGACATTAAATTTCCTTATACGCCGTTTACATATCACATTGATTGTTGTCTACAAAACAAAAATACATGTGGTGTACACGTTAAAACTTGTTCATATCAACAGGCCTATATATGTTTACAGCCTTGTTTCTTAAGGCTATTCTAGTCATCTATCCATCATTATCTTGAAGAACATATCATATTTTGAAATCAAAGTCTATGGTCGTCATTGTGGAATAACATTCGGACCTACTGGACGTGGAATCATTAATGATTTGTCATGAATCCTCCGCCTGTAGCTCCTCCGGGGGCTACTGCCGGTCCCAAACCCGGGTAAAGGAGGAGGGTTGAGCATGGGGTTAGCGACCCCATCCCGTAGAAAAACAACTCGCTAAAAAAACGAATCCTTGTGTGAGCTATATATGTATCTATTGAGTACAATTATGATTCATTTATTATGCTTTTTCTTTATTACCAATACTACTATTCATTTACTACCATACGAGTAAATTAAACTGTAAAGAAAGGTTTGATGATAAAGATAATCATAAATTGTAATGATTCTGTTATATTATTTATTTATTTGAACACATAAATATTGGTACTAAGGGGCACCGAATACATATACACCATACAAGTCACTTGATATATGTGTAGGCTGTGATACTGTCCGGGTGCCCAGACCGAAGCAAGTGTTGTTCTTAAGGAGCCACTCCCTGAGCCTTCGACTCGAGGGTCTAATCCACAAAGCAGTGGAGCAACGTAAGGAGATTCAATCCCATAATAGCCTGTGATCAATAATTGGTTCATACACCTTTTTTTCCTCGGGATACTGGGGCCATGTGCACCATTGTTTTGGAATGAGGGTTTTCCAACTTCCCTAGATGGATCCTCTGTGTTCACCAACCTGATCAAAGCACCGGGCATTCGCTTTTCTTCCTCTCAATTTTGTAAACAACAGTAATGCCATGAGAAGGCAGTGAGTAAGACTTCCCTGGTAGTGGTTGTATACATGTGGTCACTTGAGAGCATTTTGAGATGGAGAGCTGACTCTCATCACCCTCGACCGTACCAAGGTGACAAAAACTGACTTTATTGGTAATGTTATATCATTATCAACCAGTCAGTTTTTTGTCACCTTAATTGTTACATATCTTGAGGTTAGATTCTTGATATACCGCATACAACTTGAGCACTCGAACTCTAGAACAATTAAAGTCTCAAGTGAGAAGACAAGTGAAAAGGAACGCTATCCCAAACAGTGTAAAATATGATGCAAACCTCTTAAGTATCTATAGTTTTTAGTAAAAACGAAATCATCATTTATAATCATCCAATACGCATACAGTGGTTTTTAGCATTTGTTTAGTAGGGAAGCTACACGTAGAGATTCTGAAATATTCTTTCAAAAGATGATTGGATGGAATATCTTCGGCTTTTTATGAACTTCTTAGAGTTTCTTCGATTTCACCCATGAGTCGTCCTCACAGGAGACAAGCCAATCAAAACAGAGAAAGCGACTTTTAGGTTTATGCACGAAATTAAAATATTGTGTTTAACGCTCGGAGCATGGTAAATACGTAAAGCTATACGTTTTTACGCACGTGTTACATGTTATCGAGTATATTGAGAGCCCTTATTTTTCAGTTGCGGACAGTATTCTTACTGTTTTACTTCAATTTTTCTAATGTTTACGCTTGTTATGTAGCTTTTGTCTCAATGAGGAATAGTCTGTTCCAATTTTTGTTCATTATCTAAGAGAATGTTAGATGAGACTATAATTTATGGACAACTTTCAAGTGATACTAGAGTGATCTTGAGAATGTCTACCTACTAACTAGGAATCGAATGAAGGTTATAAAGCAGTTTGAAGATTAAGGATTATGATTTACAGTTGATGGTTAGGGGTTAAGAATAAGATTTACAGTTTTTCATCACGTACTAATATCAGCTATAATGCCGAAACACTATTCAGCCAAATGGATGAACGCAGTTCGCGCCAAACAAACGAATAAAATTTCAAAGGTTCTTCTTTGTTCTACAGTCCATTAAATAGATATCGGACCTTGTTTTCACAGATCATTGGTAATCACATTTGATGTTTAATAGGTGATACACACCGTCATTAAGGAGACTTTTGAACCAGATCATAGTTTTCCTGCAACAGGGATTTACTGAGAGTCTGTTTCACGTGGTTGAATAACGAAAAACGAAGACGTTCTGACGTAAGCTTGTGTAGACTCTCGAAATCCATAGAACTTTCTCTTTATTGCTCAGATGGTGCGATGATATGATGGAGTATGAAAAGACAAATACCGAAGAGTAAGAAATACCATTCATAAGTGGGTAGATAAAGATAAGGTTTGACTTAATGCACCTTATCCCGAGACGTTTTGATTTGAGTTGTTTGACATCTTTGTTGGTAATCCTTACTGTCAGAATACCCCGAAACAGATTTACTGAATCTTCTTTGAATACTTTCAAACTTTATCGAATCATTATGCCTGCAATTACTGTGAACTCGAATACCATACTCAAAGATGCATATGACACACTTTTTACATTATAATAATCAACATTCCATATTATTGACGTTCATCATTATGAATCCAATGAGATTTCTTACGTTTCACACTTGAGACTCAGTGTTCTGGAAAACGTTTAAACTGTCGCTATACCTCAAACCCAATTCATGATTAGTGTTGAGAGACTTCAGTATGTGTTTGTGTAGAGCCAGATTTAGGTTAGGGATGAGGTCAATATGACAGACTACACAAAACATGTGTTGTATCTTCTCTGATTACCGCCGTAATGTAGTTTTCCTTGGTAAGAGACGAGAATGAATAAACCACTTTGAGATCATCGACAAAAATGAAGGGTTTACCGTGTTGAAAGAGTGAGCACACGTGATTAGTGGAAAGTATAATGAGTAGTGAACCAATCACATTCCTATGTACAATCTCACTGGTTATATTCATTGGCTTAAATTAGCAAGACACAGAGCGAACGATCTGACTACGTTCTGTTAAAAAAGATTTGAACCAGAATGAAAAGGGGTACCATAGGCTAAAAAGTTTAGACCATAATTATTGTTTGTGGATGATTTTCTCGATGGTTACAGATAGCACGGATGTCAAGTTAATGGGCTTACAGTTAGAGATACCGCTACATGACCCTGTTTTGAATCTAGAGGTGATAAGCAAGTAAGACTTTAGATTATAGGATATGAATACACCAGAATTTTTCTGAACCTAGAACGCCTCTAGAAGGGGTTTCTGAGATCTTCCTCCTTAACTTGCCGCGCGTCATAGGAAATTCACCCATTTTGAGATTTTTTGTGTATTGTCGACAGTTCCGAAGTCCGGTCAGAAGACTTTTGACAATACTAACAATGTCCTCAACTAGGCGAATATTGAAACAAAGCGTCATCGATAATGAAAATGCATGATTGCCGAGTAACATCATTAGTCCATTACCATTAAGAATGAAAAATAATGGATGACAACTCAGTGTCCTGAAACCTAGTCATTCTCCGTCAGTTCCCAGGGCCTTCAACTAATCTCCTAACTGGGTTATGCGTGCCCACTTCTGGGGTGTGCCAAGGCAAGAAGCAGCAGCAATGGGGTACTATCTTGTCCATAATAATTCCTCACTTGTCATAAGTCAATGATGTAGACTACAGGAACCAGATGACTTACACCTCTTTACATATCTCTACGCTACTATCAAGAATGAAAACAAAGCAGAAGGCGATGGTGGTTGAGGGGTAAGGTAAACTTAAGCTTAGTCAGACGTAGTTGGATGTGTGACTTTTAGGCTATCCAGTGACGGAAAAGCGTTCCACCTTGTAATATACCGTGGTCTAGTAGCGATCGTCAACCGAGCCAGTCAGTAGTGTTCATTAAAGCTAACGAGGTCAGTCCAAATATTGAAGGTTAAAAAAGCACTGCTGTACCTTAATTTAATCTTGTAATTGTAACGGCCCAGATTCTAATATTTGAACGCAAAAATGTGAACTTCCAGTTAGAGAAACCTAACATAAGTCAAGAGCATGTTTGACACACATGCAAAGAAGAGATGGGTTATGTCCTTTTTATAGACAAACTAATCGATAGTAGAGATGGTAGTTGCATCAAAATTGTTTTGTATAATACGCCAATACAGACAGAGCAATATCGCAGTTTTCATCGGCAGAATCCAATCCAGCACAAATGCGGATTAATAAAGGAGTTATTCAGTAGTACAAATAGTATTTGTACTTGCGATACTATTGTTGGAGAAATAAAGCTGTTGACTGAAACATTCGTAAACAACCGTTTTCCCGTAAAGTTTATAGACCGTTGAAGAGGCACCAATATGATGAAACCTACTACTTTTTCAGCACTTACCAAACGAGTTTACATTATATTACCATTTAGAGGTGACTCAGTTCTGCTGAGTCGGAGACTTAAATCGGCTCTCGGTAAGACATTTTACACAGTACAACTCATTACCATCGGAAATTCAAGGTTCATTTTTCACCGAAAACCCAAAGGGTGTGTGAACAATCGTACCACACAGCTATTGGGTTCATTTATTTTCATATGTATACAGAAACATACATATGGCGGAGCAGTTGTGATCTGCAAGTAAAAATGTCTGGATCCAAAACAAAATGTGTGTCAATGACCAAATGAAATTACAGAATAAGCGAATAGTCATGAAGTCCACATACAAATTAGGCACACCGTCCTATTGTAATGTATCTTGTTAACAATTCTGTACAGATGCCGACTTCAGAAAATTATACTCGTACAGGTAATTGTTATTGTTAATGACATGTACGTCTATCTTGGTTGTACAGACACTCAGAGGGCTACCGAGAAAGCCGAATTGTATGAACACATTTCACGGTGATGCGCAATCGAATGCTCTTTTTAAATTAATAATATCCCAACAAAATAATCAGCAAGCCCTAATTACATCTTTTCAGATTCTCAGCAATATAGGAAGGTAGATCGTTATTTTTAACGGGCATAGATGCTTGTGATAGATTTATGTGTTGTCATTTGTGAGCTTGTAGTGTATACTGGGGCTAATCAAACAAATGTGTTGTATATCTGGACCGTAGTATGTAACTTTCATCTACTTACCACTTAGATTTTTACTGCCTAGGACAATAATATATTTCTGTCAGAGCAGGTATCCATCATATTTACAGGCATGATTTATTGTTCACAACATTGGTTTACATATAAGATGCTTCTCAATCAGAATTGTTAGGTAAATAAAATCCATAAGAATAAAAGACAGTACTTTCTTGCAGATGTCCGAGAGAGGGAGTTAATGATGAAGTTTATGCTTTAGTGTTGTACCATGAGTGCACTTTTTATAATTTGTTTCAAGAGTGGCATTGCATCCACGTTGCGACCAATGAGATTGAATGCCAAGTCCAAACTCGGCATTATTGTGTTAGAATTCCGGTTGTACCAAGTATTTATGCTATACAATTGTTTAAGAAGAGATGGATAATGAATAACAGTGTAATCCAGTTTGACGCGCGTTTCGTCATATTTGGGACTCGTCAGCTGGGTGTGCCTGCATCTCAGAGTTGATGTTCACTCTGGGACTCGAATCCAGTACCTTTCGCTTCAAACGCCATCGCGCTATCCACTTGACCACTGAGTCCTGATAGCCACTTGCTTGTGCGATGGGGTGAAGTTTAAATTCATTGAGTATTGTTTGTTTGAATCTTCTCATCGATTTGTTAGGACTGCAATTGGTCAGTTTCCAAATAGGACGAAACGCGCGTCAAGCTGGATTCCACTGTTGGCTGCTATCCATCTCTGCTTACCATGCTTGTGAATTAAGGCTATATCGAGGCACTACGCACAGTATGGTGGACATATGTCAATTACAGACTGACCAGTTGCAGTCCCAACAAATCGATGGGAAGATTCAAACAAACAATACTCAGTTAATTTAAACTGTCTAAGAACTTTATAATTGTTCTAAGGTGAATATAAAGTGAGCTTGATATGAGTTGTGACCTCGAAAAACGCTTATGTTAGATTTGTTTCAGGTGTAGTTAGCTCCATAGTTGTGCAATGATAGCATGATGTTGTTTACTACAATAAAAAGTGCATCGAAAGAGAGTAAAGTGCTAAAAATCGCCAATAACGTTAACTCTTATTGCCTTTTTAAAAATGTTTTTCATTTGTGGCGAGCCACCAGGTCATAATGTAGAAGTCTGAGAAACCATATTATATGTTTACTCAGTAGAATAGCAAATTCAACGTAAAATTGAAAACATGAGTCTGAGTAGCGAACGTTGGAGAACAACTTCGGTATTATTGACTGATTGCCTCATCCTCAGTCATGAAGAGCAGAAAACAAACAGAAACTATTAGTAGATTAACGCCTTCATCAGACAAGTAAATACATGGCCTTATCTAAAAGAATAACCAAAAGTCTTAATGAAGACAGTGCATTCGCTTAAATCATAGAAACTGAGGTCAGATTACTAGCTGATGGATACTTCTTTACAATGTTCTGGGTATTGTCTACAAAGTAAGAAAAACAGATAAAGTTGCGTTAGGAGGTGACTTACGCCATGATTCCATAGAATTCCTTTACACAGAATAGGAATTAATTTAATTTGCGGTGAAATAATTTGTTTAGGGCTAAACGTTTTTAGTAGACGTCCAGTCGTGACTGACTATGATCACCACTGCACGAAGATTACGTGCCAGGTATTAGGTTGGATCCCTCCGTAGGCCGAAAACGAGAAGGCTATTGACGGTTTTAACAAGATATATCTGTTGGCGATCTCGTGGTGTTGAAAGAATATCGAGACGTGCCAAAGTTTATAAGCAGAACTACTGAGCATACACGAGTTCGTGCAAAGTAAACAGACAGCGGAAGAATGTTTTTCAGTGAATTTTGCATCAATTATTGCTGTCAGATGATCGATGATAATGAAATTTAACTTTGAAATATTCAGTCAATATTTATTAAACTGTATTTTTAATTGAAATCATGAATTAATTGAAGCTAGACCACCATGGAAAACCTGGAAGTACTAGACAGTCGCTTCGTCCTATTGTGGGACTCCTCAGAAGTACGCATCCATGACCCCGCCCCGCGAGATTCGAACTCAGGACCTACCAGTTTCGCTCGCGAGCACTTAACCGATAGACCACTGAGCCGGGATTGTTTAAATTTGAGTGACCTGTTAACAATGTTCATTTTGTGAAGAATCAATTTCCGTTAGATTGTGAAACTTCCTCAAGATTTTACAAATACATCGTAGTGAATGAGAACACAGGTGACAACAACCAACTATGTGTTTAGCACAAATAACAACGTTACATGGTAAAATACAAAAACCATACTATGATACTCTATTTGCAAAATGTTCTTTAATTGTCTCATTCTTCATTGTTCCTCGATTTCCACACAAATTACATTTTAATTCTGTTCTTCTCTTCTTGATCTTCTCAATCTTCTGCTATCAAATATTCTATTCCTTACTCATAATATATACTACTTATATCGATATAAGTAGCCCACACCACAACATTACTTTTATCATAAACAAACTATCCAACTCTCAACACTCTCAAAGTAGATCTCGTTATGAATATTTTTGTGAGCTATTAACTCACTGAAGACAATGATGGATGGTCACGCAATCTCGTGGATTGGTTGAAGTTAGATATTAATACCATTGGATGCCAACACAGTAGCCTAGAGGTTAATCGTTTGCGCGCAAAACCGATAGATCTTGAATTCAAATCACGCGAGTGAGATCGTAGATGCACAATACTGAAGAGTCCCACAATAGGATGAAACGGCCGTCCAATGCTACCAGGTTTAAATTACAACAATCTTCATGAAACCTCTTTCTGACTGATAGAAATGTTAATCACAAAATTAAAATCTATGATGCTTAACAAACAATATATTTATTAACATAAAAGGAGTTTAAATAAAATTAGGCTAGTAAAAGTGCAAAATATGTGAGCTTGTTTAAATGGATAGGAATGTTTAAAGATCACATGAACATCATAGATTTGACAAATGAAGTAAGAGCCGATAATTATCTAGATATAAATTCTGGTTATTTGTCCCGATAATGCCAGTGCTATATTCTTTCATGATACTTAAACAACCATTTTCTAACCAATGCTAATTCAATAGTTGAGATCATGCGTCAATGAAGCTAGACCACTATGGAAACCTGGGAAGAACTGGACGGCCTTTTGTCCTATTGTGAGACTCCTCAACAGTGCACATCCACGATCCCGCGTCGCGAGATTCTTCGTTTCTATACCAACCATTCTTTGTTATTGTTCTCCTTTCTTTGATCTTTTTTTAACGTTCTACCTCCAGGTATTTCACTTTTGATTGATGATACATACTACTTATATCAGTAGCACACATCACAAAAACATTCAAATTTATTTGCCGACAAGATTGATGGCAATGGTTTTAAACTGAAAAAAAGTATAAAAATGAAAGCTCTTAAATCAAACACTGTCAGTTGAATTAAAGCCTATAATCATTGTTGCTATGTAATAAAAAGAAGAAACATATACACAAATTTCTTATTGTTATTCTTGTACATTTATATATTAAGAATCATCTTTGGTTAGCGTTTTTTTGTAACGAGTTAGTTTTCTAAGGGATGAGGTCGTTAACCCCACGCCCAACCCTCCTCCTTTACCCGGGCTTGGGACCGTCAGTAACATGAATTACTTCAGTGATTTGTTAAAATTGTCAATATTATCGCTATGATAATTATAAATATCTATATATAGTTGAAATCATGAGTCAATTGAAGCCAGGCCACCATGGAAAACTTGGAAGCACACGACAGCCGTTTCGTCCTATTGTGAGACTCCTCAGCAGTGCTCATCCACGATCCCGTCTTGCGAGATTCGAACCCGGGACCTATCAGTCTCGCGCCAGAGCACTTAATCGATAGACCACTGGGCCGGCATCCAACGGTGTTAATGTCTAACTTCAACCAATCCACCAAGTTGAGCAACTGTCTACCAATTGTCTTCAATTAGTTGATATCTCTAAAACAGACTTGGTTGAACTCCACTGGTCACTGCTTCTTACTAGAACTCCAGGTCTATCGGTCAAGTGCTCGCGCGCGAGATTGATAGGTCCTGGGTTGGAGTCTCGTCATGCGGGATCGTGGATGCGCACTGCTGAAAGTCCCACAATAGGGCGAAACGGCCGTTTAGTGCTTCCAGGTTTTCCATGGTGGTCTAGCTTCAATTGATTCATGATATCAACTATATATAAAAAAATTACTAAAAATCCCCACAAACAACCCCCCCCAATTATAAATAACATTAGCAACATATACATTTTGTTTGTAGCACTTATAATTACTAATTTTTTTTTTACTTTTTTTTTCTATCATCGATCAATATTTCGAATGTATCTTCAATTGTTTAATTTATTCAATAAGATAGTTCTGATTTTGGATAATATTTTCCACCCACTAATAATCGATCATATTTATTTTTTGTTGAGATAGAGGGGGGAGGGTAGTTGCTGTGACGTAATTAATATATTATGTCTAACTTATAGTTATTTATAGAATATTGACTTAATGTGTTTAATAATTTGTTAGTTGCTAATCATTTTCAGTCGGTAGATTTGAAGATTTTTATGTTGTAAATTAGTTAGTAGGATCGTATCTGAATGCCTCTTAGTATCGTTGTACGGTCAATGGTGGGGAGAGTCAGCTCTCCGTCTCCAAATACTCTCACATGGCTACATGTATACAACCACTGACAGGGAAGTCCTACTCACTGCCTTCTCGTAGTGGGCGTGTTGTTTACGAAATTGAGAGGACAAAAAGCGAATGTTCGGTGCTTTAACCGGGTTGTTGAATATGGAGAACCCACCAAGGTGAATTAGAAAATCCTGATTCCAAACCAGTAGTGTATATGGACTCCATGATCCTGAGGAAACAAAAGGTGTATGAACCAATTGTTGGTCACTGGCTACCATGGGACTGCATCTCCTTACGTTGCTCCACTGCCTTATGGATCAAATCTTCAGATCGAAGGCTCAGGGTGTAGCCCTCTAAAAAAAACCACCTGCTTCGGTTTGGTCACCCAGGTAATATCGCAGCCCTCACACAAATCAATGATAACTACTACTGTCCTCATTGTTACTATGTAGCACATATGTATTTGGTGCCGCCTTGTGACAATGTTTACGTGTTCAAATAAATAAATAAATCATAGCAGTAAGGTGAAATCAATCGAATACATTATACATCAGTTTGAATATTAGAATTTGTACATTTTCATCTATCGTGTAAAGATTAATATTTACTTACTTACGTCTGTTACTCCCAATGGAGCATAGGCCGCCGACCAGCATTCTCCAACCAGCTCTGTCTTCGGCCTTCCTTTCTAGTTCTATCCAATTCTTGCTTATTCTTCTCATCCCTGTCTTCATTTCTTGGCGTAATGGGTTCTTTGGTCTTCCTCTTCTTGTTTGGCCTTCAGGATTCCAGGTGAGGGCTTGTCTTGTGACGCAGTTGGGCGATTTCCTCAATATGTGTTCTATCCACTTCCAGCGCTTCTTCTTGATTTCTTCCTCCGCTGGAATCTGATTTGTTCTCTCCCACAGTAGGTTGTTGCTGATAGTGTCTGGCTAACGGATCTTGCGTAGACAACTGTTATTAAACACTTGTATCTTCTGGATGATGGTCTTCGTAGTTCTTCAGGTTTCCGCCCCATATAGTAGAACTGTCCTTACATTTGTTTTAAAAGCTCTGACTTTGGTGTTGGTTGACAGTTGTTTTGAGTTCCAGATGTTCTTCAATTGTAGATATGCTGCTCTTGCTTTGCCGATCCGCAAGAACTTTTTATAGAATATATGAAATATGGTCAATAGAGCATATTATAAGGAAAATTAATGTTAGTGTAATAGTCACTTATTTACACTTCTATGAAAATTTTTATCCATCTAAATGAGTACCCTTTACTATGGAATTTATTCATTATTTTATTCTTAAAATCACCAACCCAACCACACTTGATGGAGAAAATCTGGAGAAGGTGGAAACTTTCACATATGTGAGCATCATCATCGATGAACAAGGAGGATCTGATGCAGATGTAAAGGTAAGGATTGACAAAGTAAGGGCACCATCTCTAAAGTTGAAGAATATATGTAAATCAAAACAACTATCAGCAAACATCAAAGTCAGAATCTTCAATATTAACGTCAAGACAGTTCTACTGTATGGAGCTGAAACTTGGAGAACTACCACAACCATAATCAGATGGTGGTTGAAAGTGGTCAACAGGAAACCCTGGACCCAGGTTTCGTGCTACTTGGCACTCGTCAGCAAGGTGTACCTGTAATCTTGAGGGAACTGCTGCTCCTTGACGGATTCGATCCCGTGTCACCCAGCTTCACAGTCAGAGACGTTACCACTGAGGTATCCGGGCCGCGACCGGCATCCTGTAGGATTGAGATGTGATCACAATTGATTGATCACTGGATGGTGACCAATGTCATGCGTGTCTAGTCCTTCATCAAAATACTACAAGTATTTGTAAACAATTGTCTAGGTAAGATACTCAATATCCGTTAGCCGGATATCATCAGCAACAGCCTACTGTGAAAGAGAACAAACCAGCTTCCAGTTGAAGAAATTAGAAAAAGATGTTGGAAGTCAATAGGACACGCATTAAGGAAATCATCAAACTGCATCACGAGGCAAGCGCTAACTTGGAATCCTGAAGGAAAATGAAAAAGAGGAAGACCAAAAAACACAATACGTCGGGAATTGGAAGCAGACATCAAAAGGATGAATGACAACTGGAAAGCATTGCCCAAGATAGGGTTGGATGGAGAATGCTGGTGTGTGGCCTATTCTCCTCCATGAAGGGTAACAGGTGTAAGTTTATTCCTAAAATATGTAAATTGTTCCAAATCATTTATTTATTTATTATTCATTTAAACACACAAATACTGGTACAAAAGGACACCAGATATATATGCGCCGCACAAATCTCATTTGATTTGTGTGAGGACTGTGATACTACCCGGGTGCCCAAGCCGAAACATATGGTTTTCTTAGGGGGCCATATCCGGAGCCTTCGACCTAAAGATCTAATACACAAGGCAGTGGAGTATCGTAAGGAGATGCAGTTCCATGGTAGCCGGTGACCAACGATTGATTCATACACCATTTGTTCCCTCAGGATCGTGGAGCCCATGTGCACCATTGGTTTTGAATCGAGGTTTTCCAACTCCCCTAGGTGGACTTTCCGTGTCCACCGACCCGGTTAAAGCGCCGGACATTCGCTTTTCAAACCGAATCTGATAAAAAATATCAATCATAACAATTCTGTCCTTCCTTTCGTTGACCGTTTTGTTTTTGTTTTTTTTGTAAAACAAATAACATCAGCTAACATATATTTGTATCGAGACAAAATGGAAATAAGTGAACAGTAGAATTCACCAAGCAATATAAAAGGATAATGGTACTTTTGAAATATATCTGATATTAACTTGGTTACTGTGTACATCTCATTAAATTGATAATAGATTATAATAGAATTTACTAATAAATAATCTTTTATTAGTTTACTTAGAAATAACAAAATGTAAGAGTATGATTAGTTACTATTAATCAATAATCCACGAGGCGCGTTTCGTCCTATTTGGGACTCATCACATGGATGTACACCTGCATCTCAGAGTTGATGTTCACTCTAGGACTCGAACCCAGTACCGTTCGCTTCAAATGCATTTGCGTTATCCACTTAGTTACTGAGTCCTCATAGCCACCTGCTTGTACAGTGGGATGAAGTTATATTCACTTGTTGTTGTTTACTTGTATCTTCCCATTGTTATTTTGAACTGTAATTGAGTCCCACCGTGAACATCAACTCTGAGATGCAGGTACATCCATCTGACGAGTCTCAAATAGAACGAAACGCGCATCAAACTGGATTCCACTTCTATCCACTATCCATCAATGTTTATAAAGCTTGTGACTTCAGGCAATATCGAGGCAGTCCGCATAGGACGCACATATGCCAATAAGAGACTGATTAATTGCAATCCAAAATAACAATGGAAAGATACAATTAAACAACAATAGGTGAATATACTTTATTGAAATAAATGATAAGTGAGACTATAATTTATGGATGACCTTTGAGTGACGCGAAAGTAACCTTGATTCAACAAACCAAGAATGATGAACGAACTGATAGATCTACATACTTTAACAATCACGGTAAAGGAGAATATATGTGGCAGACAGATGTACTGCACAACAAGTTATATGTATCGAAACACTTTAAGTAGTAGATTCTTATGATAAATACTATTTAGTTCTACACACTGGGACCTTCTTTCCGAAGTGAAGTTAGACAATGACTCGTGAAAAAAGTGCGGCAACAAAACCATAAGATATATTATTTGAAGTAAGTGAGAACGGAAAGGTAGATAAACATCCTGTTGATGAGATCATGTTCTACATTGTAGGGATATGACGTTCAAATGAATTCCAGTTTTTAAGTCTAGGTAAAGTCGGACAGATCATATGCTGTTGTCAACAAGTAGGACCTTGGATTTGTCATAATTCTTATCATTTAAACGAAAATATGATATTAACCAAGGAAAAAATATAATAAACAGAATTTCGATTTCAACTGAAATGGAAATTTAAACATGAGGAATACAATTTTAAATGATACCTTAAATTCGGAATAAAACTATATATTTAAGATTCGTACGAAAATGATAGTGAATGGATGACAATAACTCTAACATAGTTCGCACCACGTAACCAAACGTCTTCAAATATTGATTTTAAGTACTGCGAAGGTCTTAACTAGGAGAGAAAATAAAAGGCCTATCAATGAGTTTGATGGTTGAAGACAGCCAGTAAGACACGCTAGACTAGGTCTTATGCTAGTTAGAATTCATCAATCAGCGTAGCGTACTTGTATTCTTGAAAGAGCTGATATTTCTAATGAGACTAAAACCTGAGTCTAGGATCTTCGTAGGATGGTACTATACCACTCAACTATTGTGGTCATGACTGACCCTTTATAAATAATATCCCTGTCTCAAAGTATGGGAACTTCCATATTCTATGTTGCACATTCCTGATAAAAACTACTTTTTAATCAACCATAACGTAAAGATTAAAAAAATTATACAAAAAGTGATTGCAGAGAAACGAAAAGCAGTAGATGTTGTGGATGGTTATGATTACTATTATATAACAGGCTATTTAAAATTATACTAGAAATCCTAACACAAAAGTAGCACTAAAGTTTCAATTCACTGTCAAAAAATCACAATATTTCTTAATATTACCTTTGTTTATCACAGGGTGTAATCTTACCCCCTTAATATTCATACTATTAGTTGTCCTTATCTTTTATTTTATTTTATTAGAATTCTGTTTTCAGATAATTGATTATGTTCATAACAAATAACATATCAATCATTATTATCTCTCTGATATAACCATCCATCAGTGTATAACATTGAATTTATTAACATACTGACTAATCAGTCTCGCGCCAGAGCCCTTAACCGATAGACCACTGAGCTGGCATCCAACGGTGTAATT
>NW_017386261.1:0-25776 GCF_000237925.1 Schistosoma mansoni
ATTCAGATACCTTACTTGTTTATCGTTACTAATCAGCAACTAATGGAATAATATGAATGGAATTATATATTTTTTCAATTGTATCTTTAAATTTAACTTTCAATAATTAGAGAATATATTAAAAAATGAATCAAAGATAATCAAGTGAGCAACGAATAGTGAATAGATTACTTTTTTAAAGGAAGGCTTAAAATGTATAACAAATACAATTATTTTGTAAGTAGTATGATATATATATATATTATTTGAGTAGTCTATGAATAAACAACAACAGAAGCTGATTAAAATAGATATACCCTATTTTCTATGTACAAATAGTTGATATATGTATTTTTTAACTGTAAAATATTCGTTATATATATATTTGGAAATAAAATAAATGTTAAGAAAGAAATTTATCAATCTTGATACATTTAAATGAATTATTTCTTCATTCTAAGCAAAAATGAATAGTGGCTAGCAGTGGAATCCAGGATGGGCGTTTCGTCCTATTCGGGACTCGTCAGATTGATGTACCTGTATCTCAGAGTTGACGTTCACTCTGGGACTCGAATCCAGTACTTTTCGCTTCAAACGCCATCGCGTTATCCACCAAGCTACTCAGTCCTGATATATTGTCTATAATTAAAGAAAATATGGTAGCTTATGAATGTTTGAATAATTAAGTGTAAGGTATAAATTCAGTAGATTTTGTAATAGGAAGTGAACATATAATGTTCGTCTATTTTTTGTATTACAAAAACGTTTCATATCCAATGTTAAGATAAAATGTACACATGTATGTTGTTAATGTCAACTTGATATTTGTAGTTAACTAATTCTATTGTAAAGATAGTTAATTCATATTTTGACCTTATCTATAGGGTTGTGTTGATGTTTAGGTTTTAAAAACAATGTATATTGTCAACAATTGAACTCTCTGTCCGATTTAGAAAGAAACGTTTGTAAGATCAACTTATGTAACTTAATAATGCTTTACAGGATGGCAACTAGAACATATTTTGATAAATTACAACTTACCTACTGGTTGGAAAAATATTTTTGAACAATGAAGAATTGTTTATTTGACAAAAGATGTAAAACTAGTTCTTAGATTGTTAGTCACGATTTTAATCGTAATAAATGAATTCAATTTGTTTATTTATTTATTTGGTTATTGTTTACACAATACCCTTATTAAGTTCCGTTATCTATTTTTAGTAGATTATATTGTCAATTCTGTTGATTTTGTAAATACAATAAAAGGCTGATTTTGAACAAACTTTAAAATGAAAAAAGTTGGTTAACTCCTTAAAATGAATTTTTGTGAAAATTTTCTTGTATCATAGCATCTACAGACTTCCCTATGGAAGCAGAACACAAAAATTCATATTAAAGTTTTACGTTATAATATGTAGCCGTTTCTGAACAACATCATCATTACTTACCTTATTTCTTTAACGTTATTCCGCCAGTCTCAAATTAATCATAAATTGATTTACGATTAATTATCTTTGAAGACGTTGCCACCGCAAAAAGTCTTTGGATTCTCGTTAATTTGCGTTCTAAATTTCGAGAAGTTTTCTAGCATTCTTAGAGTTGCCTCTATGTAGAATTGATTTAGTAAATATCAGCTCGTTAGATCTCTAGATCTCTGGTAGTTAAATCTAATTAGGGTTATCAGAAAAATTGAAGCAGATTAAAGAATCTTTAAAAGATTATCAGGACAAATTAACTCAAAGCCCGTATAAAAAGGCGCTTATTTTATGTAGAATCAATTATGAAAACGACTCAATTGAACTTTCAAGTTTAAAAGAAGCAGCTTCCCCCTAAATCATTCATTTTGATATACAAATGTAACAAAATATCAATAAAATAAACTTGAATAAGACTAATGATATTGTTAAACAAATGGAACGAATATATTTATGATCCAATAAAAAAAATTGCTTTGTAAAATTATTCGATGTAATTTAAGGATCAGTTGGCTTTTCCTTTATGTAAACCTAGTTAAACTGAGAAACTACGAAATTAATATACTTCTTAAACGGAAATTGACCTAAGTAGCAGTTAATATACAAAGGACAATGGATAGATATTTCATTTTACAATGAGACTCTGGAGCATTTTACAATAATAATTTACAGGCCTTACGTTGATCACATCAAACTTACATTAAAACGTTGGGATTCAGAGGTTTACATCTGAGGTTTTAAATGATCCACTTAAAGGGCTAACTTTATCTATTATCATGTATTATTTATGCATTAAGCTATTCAATATTTGTTTAATCTTGCTAAAAACATAATAAAAAAGAGTTCATCTACAAAACAAAACCAACTATTAAAAAGTTTCTACTTTATCTAAAATATCTTTGATCATTTCGTTTCCCTTTGCGTGTCTTACCTTAATTTCTCTTCCATTTACATAATTATATGGGGAAAAAAGATATTTCTTTATGGTATAAAAAGACAATTAGATAATTATTTAGGAACTTGACTTTCTGATTTACGAATAAGTATGAAGTTTAGAGTGAATGGTTGCTAAAATATATTCTTCATGACTAATACTTAATATGGAGTTTCAATATTCTTTGTAGTCTATTTACTTCACTCAAATAGTCCTTACAAATAAAAAGTCAGACATCAACACCGTTGGATGCTGGCTCAGTGGTCTATCGGTTAATTACTCTGGCGCGAGACTGATAGGTTCTGAGGTCGAATCTCGCAAGGCGGGATAGTGAATGAACACTGCTGAGGAGCCCCACAATAGGGCGAAACGGCCGTCCAGTGCTTCCAGGTTTTCCATGGTTGTCTAGCTTCAAGTAACTCATGATTTCACACATGAAAATAAAAATACTTTTTTTGTGAATTTTCCTTAACGTAAGATTGTTAGCAGGATAATAATCTAGTAACCGAATAACTAATCCCTCTTTTAAGCATTTGGTTTACTATCTGTTACTGATTGAAAATGTGACCACATATTTGTTTGTGTTGATCATATTCTGTATAAAGTTGACCGAAAACAATTTAACCAGTCAAATTTAAGCTTAGAGATATTTCATTATCTTCTATGATCCTTCTTCATAAAAATTAGTTTTCAACGTGTAGATTAGTTTCATTATGCTTCAACAATCATTGAAAAATGTTTTTAGTACACCTGTAATTAATGATTAAATTACATACAATATGGTATTGGTTTGTACTATTGATGATTTAAAATAAATCTGGCTTTTACATGATTAAGATATGGTCTGTAATTTTAATAGTTTAGATTAGTATTAGATCATATGTGCTTACTATTTGGATATTAATTCACAACCTATTAAGAATCAAGATTTTATCATTCCTCTTATCAATCAAAATTCAATGTACATTTGGTTTAGATAGTACCCTTGGTAATTTCTTAATACATTTAGATCAATTTTTCAATTTTCAGCTTTCTAAATAAGTATGATTTCATCGCATAAAAAGTAAGAACATTTCAGAAATTAGAAGTTATTGCAATTGGACTGGATATTATGGCTTTAAATGCACTACACTGTGGAACTATTGTTTTACTGAATATAAAGCTAATATGGTCAATAAAATTCGAGAAAAGAAGAATAAGATTAGCTACTAGCTAAGTGATATGCATTATAAAAATCATGTGTTTATTTTAATTCACTGATTACACAATACTATTCAATTGTCAATTCTCTATCAGACTGTTACATTTACTCCATTTATTTATATCAGAAGTGAGGGATGTTTTATTTAAGTAGCACTTTTCAAGGATGGTTTACCCTGGGAATCCTCTGAACATTCGTAATCAGTGAGTGATTACGTAGTTACGATTATTGTAATAGATTTATATCCACATATAGAACAAAACTCAGGTTGAGTATATCAGTCACAAATTATTAAGAAAGTTAATTACGAAATGAGATTTTTTGTCAAAGTGAGTGTTGATGACAGGCTTATTTTGACGATACCTAAAATCTGGCACACAAAATTTCTAATGCAATATGCAATTCATGAGTACCTAAATACTTATCTACCCAGTAACTGAGTTAAAACTTAACATAATATCTTCCATGTTCATTATTAGCTCTTAAATTGTTTAAGTTTAGTTTATTTGTCTGTCGTACTGGAACTCTCATCGCCGGTCAGTGTATTCAAAAATTTCTTTATTTGAAATTTACTACTATTTATAACGAAGAACGTAATCAGTCAATCAAGAGACCTTTGGAAACAAATCATGATAGGAAATATGTTAAGCAGTAGTTTCGTCTATTGATGGTTCAGGCAAACATTAAAAAGGTTTAAAGATTTCTTTAGGAAATGTTCAAACGTTACCATTGTTTCTTATTATATTTTGACTATATTACAGTTGATGTTTTCATGAGATACAGTAATTTTGACAGAGATGATCATGTTAGCATAAGATTGGGATAAAATAGAATGTCCACTTGAACAATGGAATGATCAACATAAACCTCATCAAATTTATAGAACATGTACTAGTTACAAGGAACATTTTCCTATTTTATCTGACAGATTCTATGTGATCCCATCAGTACACCTACTGTAAACGACATTGAATAACATGATAGACTTAATTAGAAAAATTGAAATGTAAGCTGCCTTATACTGCACACAGTTTTCTGTCGACAGCCATAAGTAGTATGTAACACCAATAAAAAAGTGAAACACCTAACATCAGAAGGTTGAGGAGAAGAGAACAGGAATGTAAACAGAAAGTAATTGTAATAACAACAGGAATGAAGGAACGATGAATTTTAGGACAATTGATGGAAGATTTGCAAATGAAGCCTTTAATATATGATCTTTTACATTTTATGAAAGAACTCTGTAATTTCGCATTAAACAATAAACTAGTCTTCTCCACTTTAGTTTACTTTCCGTTCTATCTTCAACTATGATCCGCTATAGTGACTTCATAGGTATGGCAGACAATAATTGGGATCAATAATTTGGTCTTAATCTGATAGGCTGGCAAATCACCTACAAAACCAATATCATCTAACCATTTACATTGTAATTAATCTTTAGTCATGTAAACTATTTTTTAGACTATAAAATGATACTCAACTAACGATCAGTTATTTTTAATCCATATATCTATGCAACTGAATACCCATGCCTTATTTTGAATTGTTATTTACATCATATTACTTTCATAAATATTGTGGTGTGGGTTACTCATATCCACATAAGTAGTATATAACGATAGTCAGGCATAGAATATATTTCAGTTCCAGATCGATAAGGAAAGAACGGGTACGGAACTCAATTTGTATCAAAATACGTGAACAATGAAATCTGAGACAATCGACTGTTATTTGAAAAAGGAACAGTCAAGTTTAAGACGACGAATTGTCATTTTGCAAAATAATTATTCACTATATGATTATCAGATTTTAGTGAGATATTCTGTAATTTTATGTTCATATACTTTCGATTGTCCCTAGTTGTGTTCTTGTAAACCTTAGTATCAACTATTCATTGCATAATTCCTATAGTTTTTATATATTTGTTCTTTGTTCTAAAAATTTTTGGTTAAACTTGAATCACATTGATCAATCTACCTTCAAATTAACCATAAACTTGTAATATTTTTATTTTTCGAGTAGTTTTACTTTTGAATTAGTTTACTTTATATACTTTTTTTGTATTTAGTAAAACTATTTACTTTAGAAGAAGGTATCTAAGGGAGGAATAGTTATTTTCACTTTATTTTATATGCTTTTAAAAAATTAGGTACTTCAAACTACTTTTATTTTCAATTTATGCGTTGCTGATCTTCAAAGAAGATAAAACACACAACAGAGTAATAATCCAGAGTAAATGAAAAGGATCATTTGTTTTTATATTAGATTAACATGAAAGATTGATTTGTTTGTTTGTTTGTATTTTGTTATAAGATTGAAAGATAAAGATGATTGTTAGTTTTGTTTTTATTTAGTGATTTGATGTGATCAAGATAATGTCCTTGAAAAAAAGTTTGAAGGTTTTCAGGATTGTATTTTATTTCTTTTAAATAAATAGTTTAAACTGGACAATCAGTCAGTCAACTATGTCTTTTGATGATATTATTTGTGGACAGCGCTATGGTGACTACAAACTGAGCGATCTACCAAGTTGTAACCTGAAGTAATTAAATGTATTAGGCTCGTCCAGAGTCCTAAAAGATCCTGTAAAAACAAGAACGAAGAATAAACAGCTATTTAAACTTCTCTGATTTTCGGTGACTTTCTAGCTGTTACCTATTTTTTATGAAGAATATATCCAAAATACATTAATCAAATGAATGTTTTAAAGTTTACCGTATATGGTACTACAGGTGTGTGTACAGTTTTGAAAAAGCCAAGTCTTTCAAGTTACGAAGAAAAGAGGAAAAGCTTCGTTTTGAAACATTTTACTGAACATATACAACAATATTCATAGTAGTCTATTAGAATATATAATGAGAAAATATCATGAATTAAATATAACAAAAATTCCCATAATTTTCATACACCTTTAAACTATTACCCAATCTTTCTTCGATCTTTAGAAAACATGTCTTAAAAGTGCCACATTTTTAAACTGTACGGAGTATGTTCAGATTTATTAAAGTCTGATTTATAGACATATATCATCGGCATCTAACATCCGTACCTGTATGCAACGAATTACGATAACTTATTCACTTATCACATTCTTTGAAAGCGTTACATTTTCTATATTTATTCAGGTTACTAGAACACTATATAAAACGCTTGAAAAAACACAAATAAAATTAAAAATTCAAATTTTCAAAACAGTTGAATATCACTTGTTAAGCGTTCAAAACCTCAAAAGAGTAGACTTTTTATTTTAACACTATTTGATTATGTTCTTATAAAGGTTACTCATTATCTGTTTTCCATGGTGGTCTAGCTTCAATTGACTTATATTGTCAACTATATAAAATTACTAAAATTTCCACAAAACCCCCTTTTGATATCTGTTTGTGTTAGAAAACCTTTCTGAGATACGTTGTTACAAGTGACAACGTTTTAAATTTTAGAAAATTACATGACTATTAAAAAAGTATGAAACTGTATTTTCCTATCTATAATACTTCTAATCCGTTTGGTAATGATAATATACAATGAACGTTTAATAATTACTGTTGCTAAGAAATTTGCTAATCAAAAGTAAATATTAGTCCATTTTTTTCCCATTTTATAAATTTATATCAATCGACATAACTTAGATAACCTTAGGAAATCAGGAAGTATTGGATAGTTGATTCATTTATATTAAGTTAATTTCTGGTCTTAGAAAAGCAAAGATGAATAGTGGCTAGCAGTAGAATCCAGGACGTGCGTTTAGTCCAATTTGAAACTCGTCAGCTGGATGTACCTGCATCTCAGAGTTCATATTCACTCTGGGACCTTTCGCTATAAACGCCATCCTGTGTAATGGGGTGAAGTCTGAATCCACTTGGTATTGTTTGTTTGCATCTTCCCATCTTCCGTCTTTGCTTATAATGCTTGTGGATTAAGGCTATATCGAAGCAATACGCACAATATGCACATATGCCAATAAGAGACTGATCAATTGCAGTCCTAAGCATCAATGGGAAGATTCAAGCAAACAATACCAAGTGAATTGGTCTTAGAAAAGTTCTAAATTCTCTAAAAACTCCTATACTTCTAAATGTTATTTGTTTTCATGCTACTTAATCACCTTCTTTTTCTTTATTTATTTAATGTTTCCTCAGTGTACATTTCACATATAAATCCTAATACTGTCTAACTCACTACAATTTTAATGTAGTTTAAGTAATCTCACTTCATCAAACGTTTTTATTTGGTTGCTGTTTCAACCTTATCAAAGTAAAATAATTTCACTCTAGTTGTTTTAAAAGTTATTTGTTGTACTTCAAGTCTTAGTTTTTTATTCAATGTCTTTTCATAGTGTCCTGGATAGAATTTTTATATTATTCTATTGTTACTGTAATAGTTCCAACATGTCATGAAATGAACCGCCATTTTTTGCCAAATCAATAATTACATCAGATCCCTCCGCTGAACTTTTTTTTAATGTTTAAATGGGAATTATATGTCAATAAAACAAATGATTAATTGTGAATTAGTATTTAACAAAAATCGAACTGCAGTATTAAGTCTAATTCTATGTTAGTTGTATTTGGAATCAAAAAAATAATAACCTGGAAATGACAGCAATAATTTCATTTTCTCATTATTTCAATGGAAATTTAGTCAACTATTCAATGCTTGTTTTATTGGTTTTACTTCCACATTGCGTGAATACCAAATGATTATTCCTATCTAATACCAACGTCATCATTAAGAATATAAGTAATATAAGTAGTATTAAAATAAATCATATGACAATTTAAAGAAAAAGAAAATGATTTTCATTTTGAACAAATGTCAAAATGTTTCAAAAGAATAAAATGGTTGATTGACTGATATCAATGTAAAGTCTATTAGATCTACTTTATACAATGTCATTTCATTACAAACGCTTTTAGTGCTTTCACGCTGAAAATATGCTTAGTGATAATTAGGAATGGAATGTTTTAATGGATTTGACTCCAATATTCAAAGTTATATATCCTAATCTCTGATCAGTCATGTTTCATTTCTGTGGAACTAATTAGACTGATTGCGATGGATAATATTTTATTTACGAATTCTTAGAATCATAAACGATATTAATCAACATGTAACATTGACAAGGAGATGTGAATAACTTTGATAATCAGATGAATTGTTGTGAATTACGGCTTATTTAAATTCTATCGAGAACAGTAGAATAAGTTATCAGCATTGAAATAACAAAACGCTCAATGAATTTTCAGATTGGTAAATTAATTTCAGATCAGAAGAGGTTTTGTGGAGAATTTAGTATTTTCATAGTTGAAATCATGAGTCAATTGAAGCTAGACAACCATGGAAAACCTGGAAGCACTGGAAGACCGTTTCTTCCTATTATGGGACTCCTCAGCAGTGCGCATTCACGATCCCGCCTCGCTAGATTCGAACCCAGGACCTATCATTCTCGCGCGCGACCGCTTAACCACTAGACCGCGGTTGTTGTTGTTACATTCATAGTCACTCATATTATGACTTCGTTGTTCTTTCGTTTCAATACTGATATTTTTTTGTCATTCTCTTTTCTTTGATCTTCTTAACCTTCTGCCTCCAGGCATTTCACTTTCGATTGACGATACATACTACTTATATTTGTCGACATCAGTATCACACACCACAATTCGATTGATTTCATTAGAAAAAAACATTGTTTTTAAATATTAAACAGAGTTTACGGATATTATACATCTTTCTTTGTACAATTAAGTTAATGAACTTTATAATTGTTTTCGTAGTAATAAAACAATTTTCGCAGGAGATACTCACTACTCAGAATTCAAGTAGATTATCAATAGACTTTTTTAACTCCGTATTTCTGAAATCTTTACTCAATATTATTCTGTTGGAATTCATTTATCCTCTATTTTTTGTAATTATTCAGTAGAATTCATAGAGTAAATGGTATAGTTCATTTTGTATTGTTTGTTAGAATCTTCCCATAGATACTTAGGATTGAAATTGATAAGTCTCTTATTGGCTTATGTGCATCCTGTACGGATTACCTCGATATTGCCTCAATTCACAAGCATTATAAGCAAAGACAGACGGTGTCTAGCAGTGGAATACAGGACACGCGTTTCGTCCTATTTGGGACTCGTCAGCTGGATTTACTTGCACAAGCTAGCAGCCAACAGGACTAAGCAGATAACGCGATGGCGTTTCAAGCGAACGATACTGGGTTAGAGTCTCGGAGTGAACATCAACTTTGAGATGCTGGTAAACCCAACTTACGACTCCCAAATACGACGAAACGCGTGTCCTTGATTCCATTGCTAGCCACCATCCATCTATGCTTATAATTGGTATGGTGTTTGAAAATAAATAATAAATTCTTTAAGGAATAAGAATTTCTTTAACATTAATCACTACTGTTAAACAAGATAAAAGAATTTGGACATTGATTTGCTAGCCTTTTTATAATAAGCTAATCAAAAAATAATTATAATAAAGTGTAACATTAACATGTAATTAATCTGTAAAAATATAACTTCCATTTAAAGTAGTACACCTTCATTTAGTCACATAATATTAATGATAATTTAAACTTCAGGCTGACACTAAACTACCTAAAGATAATAATCAGGGATATATATTAAATTTTATAATTCTAATATTTCTATTGAGCATCTGACGTGAAATTCTGATTCTCGAAACCATCAAACCTTCATATAATCACTGTGTTGACATCCAATAGACCAATGGGTCTATCAATTTTAGCTCAGCTAATATCCAGTGATATTGGTGAATATTTGAAAATCTTTCGCTAGTCAGTTAAAAAAACTGTCATATAGTTGACCGTGTACTGGATCTGATCTACAAAAGCAAAGAAAAACAAAAGGAAAAATCAATCAAACCAATACTCTATTGTTTCATGGGTAGTTTCAGTTTTACCACAGGAAGTATATTTCAATTCGTTTTTTAACTAATAGTTTTTTCGTTATATATTTCGGTATTTATATAAGAACTCTCGTCTAAATTAGAGCGAATAGTTTCACAGTATTTGAGCGCCGAGTTGATGTAAGACATTAAATAGGAAGAATATATTTGTAAAATCTCAGCGAATGAATTTGTAGTAAATCCAACGTTTCGCCTGGCAATCTGGTCCAAGCTTTTTCAAGGAATTATAATCAAACATCAAAATTATCGAATATAAATAGGTACATGGTTCACTGAGTTCATTATACACTGAATAGGTCATCCAATCAACGTTAACAAAAAGTCTAAACTAGGTATGTTTAAGAGATATGTGATGTGAAGGGATGAGTGTTCATATGACATATTGTATAGAAAAAACGTAAGAGGTGAGAGGAGAAAATTACATTCATATTAGATATTGTCTCTTATCAGTGAATTTATAAGGAAACATACAATTTGTAATATATGTGATATGAATCATATCTGTCACAGTATGTATAACATAAAGATAATTAAACAAAATAAAATAAAAATATAAAAGGTGTAATTTGAAGAGCGTAATTTTGACTGTATGTATGTGTCATTTTTAATGTTCCAATGAATTGTTTAACAAATTCCGATAAGATAACAGATTAGAATCATTCAGTGTAATTGTTGTCATTTTAGATAATACGAATTAGATAAAAACATTAAGGAGTTCAGGTTATTACTTATTAATGATTAGCTGCCATGGCACTGCTAATTGTATTCCAACTCTCCTATTAATATTGTTTGGATTAGCCCAAATGTGTAGGGCTTCAGCTGTTTGTCTCTCCTTGTAAGAAATGAAATCTTTTTGAAGGATTTTTGTGTGAACGAAATCAATTGTATGACCCGATTCTATCGAGTGTAATGCTATCGCTGATTTGTTCTCCATATTTCTTACATCATCAGAGGATTTAGGAATATGTTTCAAACATCGTTTGTGTTCCTTCACCCTCACATTCAGTTGTCTTTGATGTTTCACCTACATACGTTGCATTACAGTCACTACATCTGATTTCATAGACACAATTTTGTTGTTCTTCTTTGTGAATTGGATCTTTAATTCTTACTAACTTTGATCTTAGGGTATTGTTTGTTCGAAAAAATACTCTTATATTTTGATTATTTAAGATTCTTCGAATATCTTCCGAAACTCCTTTCCGATATGGGATCACCACTGTGTTAACCCATTTCCTTTTTCTGTAATCTTTTTGTATTATCCATACCTTCTTTTCTTTCATTCTTAATTATTCTTTTAATAAAATCTTTCGGATAATTGTTCATCATTAGGCTGGATGTAATTAAATTTATTTCCTTTTTCATATTTCGGTATTGTTTTAAATTTATAACAATCTTTTATTGGTTATAAGCCTCCATGGTTGATGAGTTAGGTGGTTATAAAAGCATACTACAAATATGATATGTTGTATAGTCTGATTTATTCATTCTTTCCATTATTGACCGACTCGAAACCTTTGGTTAGATAGTCAAACAATCTCAAGTATTGCGTGAAGATTTTAATCAAATAAACAATTTCGTTACTTATCATGAGTAACCCACGTTTTCTTTAGAAAAATAAATTTTGTCTACCATGATAAATAAACAGAATATACAATATATTGTATGCTATATTCAAGAATATTCGTGAATACTTTTCATTCCAAAGTGGAATAAGCTGCGTAACGATTAAAAATAAACCTTTTTCAGCCGCTTTACCATTCGAAAATTTAGAGAAATCCCAACTCACTAAATTACTATTTGCTGAAGATAAGATCTATAATTGCAGTGAAATCGATAATAATGGGTCATATCTTGGACTCGAGATGATTCAAGCTACGGAATAGTCAGATTATTACTTTAATTCCGAATTTACGCAGTGTGTCAAGGATTCCTGGTGGAAATTTCTTGCAAGGAATTTCACAAAACTTTGTCATGTAAAGTTAAAATTACCATTCTATTATGACAAAATTGTTCCTAGATCACAAAAATCAACAAATCACGATTCAATCTCCTATTTATAACATATCTATCATACACAAATGTGTGTTGGATATATTTGAAAAATATTAAACCTCCTTAACATAAAATATTGTCGTTGCAACTATCAAACAAAATGTAGCACAAACTCACCGAGAATTCAAATAAGATTTCAATCATGAATGGTACTGGGTGATTGCCAGTAATTAAAATCGCTTCCTTAATGTCATGAATTCTACCCAACTATTTTGGATCATCATTACTGATTTTATTATATGCTACAATGACACCGAATTACACTGTTTATGCATAATGAAAAAGTGAATTGTACTGGCTGTAATGAGCAGTAGTCACTACTCAGTTTGTCAGTCCTGAATTTCAACAATCATGTTGAACGCCTGACGCTTGACATACAACACATGGCTACATATTCACGCTAACCAGAGTAATATTTCTTCGTCTGTATATGTGTAAGATTATTGATCGTTTGTAATGCTCTCCTCCACAATTCAATTCACTTCGTTATTTTTAACTAACTAAGGATAGTTATAAAACAGTGGTTAGACGGATCCACGTCATCATACATCATGAAAACTTTCAATTGAAACCGTAATCAGTGATGTGAAGTGGAGCAAATGTGTCAAAAGAAAGTTTATTTATCACATTCTAAGACAATTAAATAACAGTTGAGTTTATGAAATGATTGAAAACTAGTTGAACATCTTTCTCCTAATAGATTGCATTCAATATTTCATTCAGTATACTTCGAAAACAAATGACGCAAATCAAATGTATACCAAGTTGTTTTACCTTTGCATATCTGATATAGACATTTCATATTTTTGAAATTATTTTCGAAAACAACATTCAGCAAAACTAAGTTATTTATTTTCAATAAAATGCCATAAACAAACATAATTACTGAATTAGTTAACCAAAACAAATCATTTTTAGTTAAACAAACTATTGTCTGATAATGAACTTTGAATAACTATAATCTTGCTCACTATTTAAATCTTACTTACTTACGCCTGTTACTCCCAATGTACCATAGGCCGCCGACCAACATTCTCCAACCCCACTCTTTCCTGGGCCTTCCTTTCTAATTCTATCCAACTTTTGTTCATTCTTCTCATGTCTGTCTCCATTTCTCGACCCTGATGTGTTCTTTGGTATTCCTCTTCTCCTTTGGCCATCAAGATTCCATATGAGGACTTGTCTTGTGATGCAGTTGACAGCTTTCATGAATGTGTTTGTCCTATCCACTTCCAGCGCTTCTTCCTGATCTCTTCCTTCACTGGAATCTGGTTTGTTGTCTCCCACAGTAGGTTGTTGCTGATAGTGTCTGGCCAACGGATCCGAAGTATTTTGCCTAGACAACTGTTAATAAACACCTATATATTCTTGATGCTGGATTTCGTAGTTCTCCACATCTCAGCTCCATACAGTAGAACTGCCTTGACATTCGTATTGAAAATTCTGATCTTGGTGTTGATTGAAAATTGTTTTCAGTTCCAGATGTTGTTCAGTTGTAAATATGCTGCTCTTGCTTTGCCGATCCTCGCCCTCACATCTGCATCTGATCCACCGTGTTCATCAATGATGCTGCCCAGATATGTAAAGGTTTCCACATCCTCCAGAGCTTCTCCGTCAAGTGCAATTCGATTGGTGGATGTTGTATTGTATCGGAGAGTCTTGCTTTTCTGTTTGTGTATATTGAGACCTACTTCTGCTGATGCTGCTACACTGGTCGTTTTCTCCTGCATTTGTTGTTGTGTGTGTGATAGAAGAGCCAGATCATCCGCGAAGTGTAAATCGTCCAGCTGCATCCTGCCTGTCCACTGTATCCCATGCTTACCTCAAACGAGTCAATGAGTTGTCCTCCATGAACGATCTTGCAGTTTAATTCATCATAGCAATTCCGTATGACATTGACTATCTTCTCAGGCACGCCGTAGTGTCGAAGAAGCCTCCATAGTGTTGTCCTGTTCACTCTATTAAACGCTTTCTCGTAGTCAATGCAGTCGATGTTGAGTGATGAATTGGATGGTTTGAATATTTTTTCTGGTTAGCGTTTTTTAGCGAGTTAGTTTCCTACGGGATGGCGTCGCTAACCCCATGTCCAACCCTCCTCCTTTGTGTTGGCTTGGGACTGGCAGTAGCTCGCGGAGGAGCTACATGCGGAGTTTACTTAAAATCTATTATTCATATTCTAAAGATCAGTTAATGTTTAAAGATTAAATGAATCTGATTCATATAAGTAAATAATTCAGTTATGTTAAAAAAATTGTAGTAATCAGAGACTGTGTTTATTATGCATGAATATCATCTGCAGTACCATTGAATGTTATAAAGATCTGGATAGTTTAAGAATTCTTAGTCGCATACATCATCTATTCTACTACTTTTGCCTAAGAAAATTTAAAAACATACGATAGTAGATTTGAAGTCTTATAATATGTATTATTAAAAATGATCACATTTTTGTACTAACCGAATGAGTAAAAAACTGAATTCCTGACATTTTATGCCTTGGTATAAGTTGCTCCTTCAGATCATAAATAAATACACGAATTGACACAATTTTAAATAGTACGAACGATCAAGACAAAATATTCAGTAAAATCAAAATAAGTCAAATCACGTCCAACCTCGGTAGTAATAATTAGAACAGTTACTCTTATTTGATATTATTGGTCACTTTCAACGTTTCGGAGACCGGAGTTTATGACTTTCTTCTTGAGCTTCAAATTCTGCAGCCCAAAAGTATTTAAATTTTCAAAAGATTTAATTTTCATAGTTTAGTGCTATAGATAAGTTCTGCTGAGAGAGAAGTGACTCAGCCAAATATACATTTAATGTTTGGTACTTTTATGGTGGTTCCCATAGATGAAAAATACCCTCAAAAATGCTAAGATATTTGCACAAAACTATCTTTCGCTTTTATTTTGGTTTATTAAAGTACATAGATTTTGGAATAATGGACTATCAAGAAAATATACCATACAAACAAATCCTTCATATTGTAAATGAAGAAATTAGCTGAAACAATACTTAATATGAGAAATGGTGAAACAAAAGATCCAAACAAAATCAATGAATTCAAGCCACCTCAATATCACGAAGACCCTAATAGAAAAAATACAGTACAACCTCAATTAGTTTCTATTCCGGGTCATATAGGATGACGTCTCAAATCACCATGTTACAAGATCTCTAGGATTTCAAACCACGAAATAGTGACTGATTAATAGTCTAATTTTCATCATAGGAGCAATTTGATGTGAACATAGAAATGGTAAATATTTTTCACGGTTTTAATTACTCACCCATACATTAGTAAACGATTGAAATTTTCAACATTCGATTTTCTATTTTGGAACGTTTATTAGTAAGTCAGTGATTCCAAAACAAAAAATCATATCATAAACTCGTCTTAGTTAAACTAAGATCAAAAAGATGGAAGCACTGAAGAGCTTTTTAATCTAGTACTGCGTGGTTAACAGCAGGTGTCAAAAAAAGATCAGTCCTTAAAATAAACCTCCAAAATTCAACTGTTTCTGTAGGAAGAAGATCTAGAAAGATGTACAAAATACTAGATATTATCCAGAATTTATTTTTCACCCGCTGAAGGTTTTAGTTTCACAAAAATCACTTTATTTATTAATTTATATATTTCCATTCAGAAATTAGGAATACTGCACATGAGACTTCTGTGAAGAAGTATGTCTTGTGAGTAAATTTCTCACCATGGATTTACATTAATGTATAGAATTTACTATAACCCCGCTTGTAGCTCTTCTAGAGTTACTGCCGGTCCCAAGCCCGTATAGAGGAAGAGGGTTGGGCTTGAGGTCAGAAACCCTATCCCGTAGAAAAACGTATTTCTAAAAAACGCCAACCAAACAGAAATTTAAAATGGAATTTACAATGAAGGGTAAAATAAACACCAAATAAATGATGGTTAATAAATTGACATTATAAAACTTTTTTTCTTGATAAATTGTAACCAATCAGTAAAGCAGTAGATACAAGATTATAAACGAAATTATACAACTGATTAATTATAACAATTGATTACTTAAAAGTAAAAACAGAAATTAAGAAACGAAAGAATCAGTTTTGATTTAATCATTTGATTATAAATGTTAAGTCCCATTTGTAATAATAAAACGAGCGCCTAGTCAAATGAATGTGACTGAAAATCATGTAATTTTATAGAGTTGAGATAATGAGTTAATTGAAGCTAGACAACCATGGATAACCTCGAAGCACCGGACACCCGTTTCGTCCTATTATGGGACTCCTCAACAGTGCGCATCCACGATCCCGCCTTGTGAGATCCGAACCCAGGACCCATCAGTCTCGCGCCAGATCACTTAACCGTAAGACCACTGAGCCGGTATCCAACTGTGTTAATGTCTAACTTCAACTGATCCACGAAATTGAGCAACCATTCATCAATGTCATCAGTGAGTTGATATCTCCCAACAGACCTGGTTGAACTCCACTGGTTACTGCTTCTCACTAGAACTCTAGGAAATACCTCATGGAGCCAGTCACTAGTGAGCACATGATCATTATCAGAAGGTGTTTGGTGGAGATTTTCGATGGTGGTCTAGCTTCAATCGACTCATGGTCTCAACTCTATAAAATTACTAAAATCTCCACCAAACCCCTTATGAAAATCATATTGAATAATCAGGACAGTTTACGTGAGAACAATATTAGACATTGAAAACTGAACAGAACTAGGGAACGTAAGCTAAATTTTTAAATTATGTATTTTACTTTGTGTAGTCATCCGTCAGCCCACTTTGTTTACTGAATATTTATGTACATACTGTATGAAACGTCTCTGTGAATACATAAAATATTTCAGAATTTCCAGTAGTATAACTGAATTTATTAAATCAATACATTGAGAAAATCATCAAACTTCATCGCGAGGCAAGTGCTAAATTGGAATCCTGAAAGGAAAATGAAAAGAGAAAAGCCAAATAACATATGTGGTCAGGAATCAGAAGCAGACATTGAAAAGATGAATAACAACTGGAAAGGATTGTCCAGGACAGAGTTGGATAGAGAATGCTGGTGGGTGGTTTGGACTCCTTCACAATAGGTAACAGGCGTAGGTAAGTACGTAAATAATGTTATAAATCAGTTTTTTGTAACATTTCAGACCACGATCAACAATACGACTTATCGCAGCATGAATATGGGAATTGTTTTGCATCAATTATCATAAAAATGTAGATTTATTTATGTAGATACACAAGCACCAATTCATTTTTAAGCCACTTTGATAATAAAACGATATATTGAATAAATACAGTCGGCTGTATGTCGTTTTATTCTTTATTTTTTGATTAGTCAAGATTTGTAGATTTGTTTTGAAGTAATTGATTTTACAAGATACACCATTACCTCTGTTCTTAATCGAATTGTGAATAAACAGTTGTTTTATTTGCATTAGGCATTATAAAATATAACTATGGTGTTCTGAACTTGGCAACGACAAAAACGCTCAACAACGCCAATAAACATGCTGTAGCGATGATGTTATTACTGCTTGTCTATCAGTTTGCCTATTGTATACACTGCGGAGTCATTTGAATGAATAAAAACGTGAAATATTCGACTGTTAATCAAAAGTAAACAGAGATGTGAACTATACCTTTCGTTGACAATTTCGACATAACTTTGTATGAATAAATAAGGTGTACTTATCGCTTGAGGCATCATATGAGTCACATTTGAATTTATGCTTCATAATATTAGACAGGAAGCACTCATTGAAATGATTAATGGAAGAGACTGCTTCAGCCAAAATATTAGTTCTGACCAACCTATCTGTATATACTCGTACCATAAACGAAAAACGTCAATATTTAACTGAACCTTAATTGATTGCTTTAACATGACTTTCACTATTATATGACAACTTTTTCCAAATCAATATGGCTATCCTCGAATTTTCATTCATTCCTGTTCAAATAATTATATTTTATAATTAATTTCATTATTTTTATCTTTATGACATATCACGCCAGCATGAATTAATAGAGCGTGAACAGTTCATATAATGAACAATTTGATAATTTCAGAAGGGGTTTTGTGGATATTTAAGTAATTTTATAGTTGAATTCATGAGTCAATTGAAGCTAGACAAACATGGTAAACATCGAAGCACTGGACGGCTATTTCGTCCTATTGTGGGACTCCTCAGCAGTGCGCATCCACAATCCTGCCTCGTGAGAACCGAGAATTTATCAGTCTCACGCTCGAGGGCTTAACTTTTAGACCATTGAGCCGGTATCCAACGGTTTTTATGTCTAACTTCAACCAATCCACGAAATTGAGCAACTGTCCACCATTGTCTTCAGTGAGTTACTATTTCACAATAGACCCGGTTGAACAGTGGAGTTCGAAATCTGTTAACATAAAATAATATTTTGTTAAATTGTTGTATCGACATGGTTGGAAAAAAACAGTAAACTTCATAATTTTTAAAGTTTATGCTCTACATAAAGGTAAGTCAAGTGGATAAGGGCTAGTGTTGTATATATAGGGAGATAAATAATCACAGTATCGTTAGGCTTTACTATATTGTACAAAAATAGTTATATATTTCTGAGATAGCTTAACTGTAACAATAACAAGGATTATATATATAATCATAAATAAAATGTACAAATTTATAGTTAGATGACGGCTGTAGTCATGTTTATATGGGTGATACAAACAAGTTGAATACATACTTGCCAAAAGCGACTACTTATATTTTGTCTAAATAAGATATAGAGGCCTTTCAACTACTAAGGGTGTTATTGTCAGAAGTAGTTAAATGCTCAGGTGTTTCTTGAATGTAAAACATTTAATTGTTAATCCTGTTAATTATATTGTACTTATACTCTTATAACTAATTATTAATTCATCGCATTTATGCCTGTGTATTTCTTTGTCTTATTTCTTATTCATTTAACGGTATAAATGTAATCACTAATTTCCATGTTTGTTGGTTTTCCGACAAATGTGTATACTGTGCAATACATTAAATTGTTTCCTTTACCGTGGGATTGTCGCTTAATAACATCCTTTAAATACAGTAGTCAAATACGCTTCATGTACAACATTTTATGCCACACTGTTCGATGGATTGAATTATACAGCGAGATAAGTTAAAGAAAATATACGAAATTAAACAGGACTTAAGCAGGTTTAGTCAGATGCATTCACAAAACTATTGGTTGATTAGTTAATGACAAACAATAGTTAGTTGCATATAACTTCCTCCTAACAACATTAATTATTTTATTATGCTAGATGTCTATTTCTATATTTTTTCTGGATTGTGGGCCGAGAAAGAGTGATTGTCTCTCAATTAAGTAACTCCAAAGAAATCTTTAAGGGTATCCCATTACAGACAACCTATTATAAAAAAACTTGATATCTTTCTCTTTGGCATCATTATAGTAGATCATTCGTGTTATGTTTGTGCAAAATCTAATCAAATTTATTTTGTGGTGATTAGGTGTGCAGATAAAATATACTGACACACATACAGGAGCTTTTTTAATGTGCATTTTTACTCACTGACCAGTCTTATTGTCTGTTTAGTATAATGTTAGGGAAACGCAATCTTATTGTCCCAGCTGTTTTTAAAAATGACACTAACTACCAAGTGAACAATAGGTCAATTAACTTAGAGTTCTTGCTAATTGATATTCTGATCAGTGATAATAAATAAATATATCATTTATATATCAAGAAAATAAATTGAGTTTCTCGACAATCTTCTTGTAAGGTCTATTTTCTGATTTAGATTAAAACAACTTCACTAAGATAAACCAAAGATGACCTCATGTCTATTTCACTGATTAATCTATAATAAATATTGCTGAATGAAAACATACATTAAACAAAGATGGGTAGTGGCTAGCAGTGGAATCCAGGATGAGTGTTTCGTCTTATTTGGAACTCGTCAGCTAGATGTGCCTGCATCTCAGAGTTGATATTCACTCTGGGACTCGAATATCGAGGCAATACGCACAGTATTCACATATGCCAGTAAGAGACTGACCAGTTGCAGTCCTAAGCATCAATGGGAAGATTCAAACAAACAATACTAAATGAATTCATGCATTATACATTTTAAAAGTCATTGATTCGAGCTATCATTAAAAGTTTCAATGTTCATTTATTTTTTTCATATTTATTTACATACAAATTTGATTTTCACAATTAGTTTTGTTTTAATAAAATCAACTTAGTTAAACCATAAATTAAAGTTATTCAATAATACTATTAAACCTCAACTATCTAATGATTATGGAAGTAGTCTGTAAAATCTGTAATCGACTCAGTAATATTATATAAAATAGGGCAATATATCAAAATATAGTTATTAAACAACTTGGATCCATTCAATGTAATCTGTTAGCGAAGAATAATAATAGATATATACTCAACTAGAAAGGAACTAAGTATTCACAAATTATCATATTATCATTAGGACTTATTTAAACATAATCAGCATGTATAGTGATAGTGTTTTAATACGGAACGAATCAGATTTATTTTTTTATGCCTAATAGTAGTCAATGGTAAATAGTTAAACATGAACATTTCCTTGTTGCAACTGCTTACTCGGTACATAAATTTAAGTGTTTGTACAACATTATATGGTGATATTTTTTCTTTAAATAAATACGTATTATTTTTTATACATTGAACAATAAGCAAAGATGGATAGTGGCTAGTAGTGGAATCCAGGACGTGCGTTTCGTCCTATTTGGGACTTGTCAGCTAGATGTACCTGCATCTCAGATTTAATGTTCACTATGGCATACGAACCCAGAACCGTTCACTTCAAACGCCATCGCGTTATCCACTCAGCCACTGAGTCCTGATAGCTACTTGCTTGTGCAATAGTTTCATTCATTATAAACACTGTTATTCTTCAGATATTTTTACACAGAAGATTTGAAACAATTAACTTAAACATCATTCTAGCACATTCTTTTTCTCTGGAATGAATTGCAAAAGATATTCATCAGTAATGTACTACTTGCAAATAATTATACAAAGGAGATTTATTCCCTAAACTGTATATAATGCAAATTACTCAAAAATTTATCATAATTTTGTCAACAATTCCATTTAAGTAATTGATTTTGACATTTCTTGAATAAATATGCCAAATGCTTATGTTGATTATGATATCAATTTGACATTAAGTTGTTGTTTTTAAAATGTAGGTCATCTGAAAGTGTACTTTAGTTCAAGGAAATATAATAATCTGCTAATTTTGGTAAGAACAGGAAGTAAGCACTTGTATTAGTAACTAATATATATGTATATATTGAATGGAAATAAAATTAATTTCCTGGACAAAACAAGGTTATCATGTAACAAACACAAGTTTAAAGACTAATATTAAATTGAGCTAGGTGTTGGACATAGTCTAAACATAAAGTAGCTAATACCTTTAATAAAAACTTTTGCCAGTTAGATTTAGTCTGTAATTAGAGTGACCAGTCTTTGTTCGATTAACAATAATGAAATTGTATTCTCTTTCTTTTGCGCAACTGTTTTTCATCATTTTTTTTAAACGTTTGTTACTACCCTCATTAATATTAACCAGAAAGGTGTTTTATTATCTTTTTTTGCTTAACTCATTAATTCATATCCTCGCTATAATTGTGTACAATTCTATTCTAGGAACCAATAGTTTCATCTTTTATCTGTCTTCATGGTCATGCTTAAACTCTGGTTAATTAGTTTTGTGGAATTTTCTATAAAAAAAAACCATACCCGTAGGCGAAATCAAGTATGGATTAGTTTATTAAAACAATTAAATCATCATCTTGAAGTTGATGTAAATTAAGGAAAAATACAGATGTCCATTTCCTCAGATATAAATGTTAATTATTATAGAGGATACAAACAGAGTGTGTTCGATAGTAATTAGTGACAAATACTGTAATCGTCTGTAATTGCCTTGGTTACTAGTGATACATAAAGTGATACATAATTATTGATTATAATAAGATGTCTTTAAAGAATAAGACAAATTTTTTTTTAAAAAAAGGCATTTGAATTTTTACATTGTAGTCATACATAAATTTTGTAAAATTCAATTCAGTTATTGTTATAATAGACAAAAATTACTTAAGTTTTTATTTGAATGACAATTTCTCACAGAAAAGAATAATTAGTGAGAAACTTAATAAATCGATAGGAAAGATATAGAAGCACTGGTTAGTAAATATAAAGCTCTGTTATTTAACAAAAAAAAATATACTATCATAGTTGAGATCATGAGTCAATTGAAGCCACACCACCGATGAAAACCTGGAAGCACTTGACGGCCGTTTCGGTGAAGTGCTCTGGCGCGACTCTGGTAGGTCCTGGGTTAGAATCTCGCGAGACGAGATCGTGAATGCGCACTGCCGAGGAGTCCCACAATAGGATGAAACGGCCGTCCATTGCTTCCAGGTTTTTCTTGGTGGTCTAGTTTCAATTAACTCATGATCTCAAATTTGATAATACTGAAATCTCCACAAAAACTCCTAATAAAAAAATACATTTACAATCACAATATTTTAAACAAACTTAACATAAATAAATATTACTTGAAACAGTCGATCGTAATAGATTGAGTTTGTGTTGATGATATCGTGCAGAGGAACGATGAATGCTCCACGACCAAACCATCCAGCTCAGAGAACAAAACTTCGTCAAAAGTGTTATATCGTGTGCTTGAGTGTGTGCGTGCCCTGTTTGATATATGACGTGATGATCCCCGCCAATGAGAGAGGAGTGAGTTATCGATCAGACCAGTGATACACGAAAACCTTATGAGTAGTCTTGAGTACTTATCAGTCCTAGACTAGCCAGTTAAGTCCAGAACACCAATAACAGCCTCTGCAAGATCAATCATTATTCTCAAACATACTGAGTTTATATACCGAACAAACTGACCAAATCGTACCATAAAATAGAAAATAACATTTGTACAAGATTTAGCCAAATGTGGCTGTGAATGTGGGGAACAGTAATTAGTGGACTAGGGATAACTCAAGAAAGGTAAATCGTATAATAATAGTCTTTAGGTTCAATTAAAGCTTATAATAAGAGGGACATGAATATGAATACTTTAGTTACTTAACAATTATACAATAGGAAATATACATATCATATTGGTTCATAAATAGTCCTCAAAGTTGTCATTCATATTTCTCCATGGGATATAACAAAACGTTTTGTAGAATATTCACTAACCACCATCTAAGTAAGTTATTCTATAAATTGTAATGTTTAGTCATATATTTTTTGCAGTTATTCATCACGAGAATAGGTAATAAAAAATTTTGCACTGATAATCAATTTGAATTATAGTCTCGTTAACATTTTCTCCCTGTCAAAATAGTAAAATCGATAAACTTAAGATTGGAAATTTTTTTTCTATTATCACTAACGATTGTGTATAACTGTTGTTCAGAGACTAGTTCCTGAATTGTATCTACAACCTAAGTTAGCATATATTTGCAGAAATGAATCAACATCCTCTTAAAATGAAACTTCACGAATAATAGATTAAATAAAAAAAGCATAAAATAGTGTGATAAGGCGGATGTTAACTGTTGAAATCAGATTTTTAATAGACTCACTGACAGCAACTGGTTTAAACTGGATCGAAATGGAAAAATATTTATCAATTTACTGAATAATTTATGATCACATTTAGCGAAAGAAATATTGAATATGTATAGATTTTATCAACTAGGATGGTTCAATATTATCTGTCTAAACATGAATAATTTATTATATATAAAAGTAATCAGATAACTAACCAGTTTATATTCAAGACTAAACTTACTTACTTACTTACGCCTGTTAATCCCAATGGAGCATAGGCCACCGACCAGCATTCTCCAACCCACTCTGTCCTGGGCCTTCCTCTCTATTTCTATCCAACTTTTGTTCATTCTTCTCATGTCTGTTTCCATTTCTCGGCGTAATGTGTTCTTTGGTCTTCCTCTTCTCCTTTGACCTTCAGGATTCCTTGTGAGGGCTTGTCTTGTGACGCAGTTGACTGCTTACCTCAGTGTGTGTCCTATCCACTTCCAGCGCTTCTTCTTGATTTCTTCCTCCACTGGATGGAATCTGGTTTGTTGTCTCCCACAGTAGGTTGTTGCTGATAGTGTCTGGTCACCGGATCCGAAGTATCTTGAGCAGAATTCAAGACTAGAAGGGTTCGATTATTCATAATCATGAAAAATCGATCATCTATATTTTTATTCCACGTTCCGTTGATTAGATGATAATTACACACATATAGTAGAATATCTTGGATAAATGTTTTAATCACTTATTCTCACAATAACATTGTTGCATTTAAACAATAAAGTGTACAGTGAAAACTTATTATTTACACTTGACACTCATAAAGTGAATAGTGATACACATACATTTATAAAATCAATATGCATGGTTCTACGTGTTCAACATCAAATAGGCGCTGAAAATGTTTTTCAGAATGACAATCAAAACTCAACTAGCTTTTACCTAGTTAGCAATAAACATACATATATATTGTAGGTAGATGGAAGATATTGAGGTCTTCTAATTTATGTTAACTACGTAAAAAGGTTCAATAACACAAAAAAGAGTCCCACATTTTATGATTCACTCGTAGCAGCTAGAAGTCCAAATAATCTAGTTGCATCCAACGCTTCCATATCTTTTAAAACCACAAAATGCCAATAACTCGAAAGCAAAACAGCTTGGTATACACTTGATTTGCGTCATTTGTTATCGAAATATACTGAATGAAATATTAAATGTAATCTATTAGGAGAAAGATGTTCAACTAATCTTTAATCACTTCATAAACTCTACTGTTATTTGTTTATCTTAGAATATGATAAATAAACTTTCTTTTGACACATTTGCTCCACTTCACATCACTGAGTACGGTTTCAACTGAAAGATTTCATGATGTATTATGAGATGAATCCGTTTAACCACTGTTTTATAACTATCCTTAGTTAGTTAAAAATAACGAAGTGAATTGAATTGTGGAGGAGAGCATTACAAACGATCAATAATCTTACACATATACAGACGAAGAAATATTACTCTGGTTAGCGTGAATATGTAGCCATGTGTTGTATGTCAAGCGTCAGGCGTTCAACATGATTGTTGAAATTCAGGACTGACAA
>NW_017386260.1:0-15435 GCF_000237925.1 Schistosoma mansoni
AACTGTAGTCATGGTGTGCAAGGTTGTGGCGTTCTTTAACTCTAGCTCGACTGGGAGCTTTAATATTTCTTCTCGTCTATACTCAGGCCACTTATCTTTCTCAGTCGTCAGGAACTCGGGACCTGAATGTCAAGCTTCGATACAGTTAGGGTCATACTTACATATTCCTCTGGAAGCAAGATCAGCAGGATTGATGGATGATGGTACATACATCCATTGAGATGGTCTAGTTCGCTCGTGAATGAAGTTAATTCTATTAGCTACATATGTCTTGAAACGTGACGTCGTATTAAGTATGTAATTTAATACTATCATAGAATCCGTCCAGAAGTAGATATCAGTCATGTCCTTTAGCTTTATTTCTTCTACTATTTGCCTCATCAACTTCACTGCCAGTACTGCGGCTTGTAGTTCAAGACGAGAAACACTGACAAATTTCAGAGGTGCTATTCTAGACTTGCTTATGATGAAAATACATCTACTCCTTGGAAGTGAGTCTCAATCCACTTTCCAGGGCATCGGCACTTGATAATGTCCATCAAGCAATACTGTTTGTTTGTCAGTAGTTTCCATAATGGTCTTATCACATAGGGACATGTTAACTTTATCAGAGTACTTATTTTCAGAAGATTCATGTTCAAATAATTTGAGAATATCCTCCTCGACGGAACCTTTTGCTTCTAAACAGTTTATGAAGGCTGAAGTTTTACTAAGTTGACCCCTCGGTCCAAATAAAGCCCATCCCAACATAGTTAGTGATGCATAGGGTTGTTTAGGTTTCCCGATACGCTGATCGATAACCCAGTGGGCCTCTGGGACATCGACACCAAGTGACAAACCGACCTTGTCACAATCTATGGTGGGTAGCTGTATACCATTCAAGTGTTTCCATCTTTCTTGGAAGTCCGTTGGTGGGATTTCTGCCCTTTTAATAGGTAGGTTATTTATAGCATATGCACCTTCGACTTTTATTCGATTAGTCTTGTTTAACGAGGCTGCTGGTGGTACGTCCCCAGATCGAGACCCCCATGACTCGTTAATCTCTCTTGCTTTTCTCACTTGGCTTAAAGAAATCGGGGTTAACTCTAACAATCGTTTGCGTAGTTGAAGTTCTCTAATCTCTAACTCAATCTTTACTACTTCCTTTTCCCTAGAAACTACTCCGTCTTCTATGCTACATCTAGTCGCTACATAGTTGTCCCTTACAGAACAGCTGTCTTTAGGGTTAAGTAAAACATTATCAAGAGCAAGATTTAAAGAAATAGGTGAATTCACCTTAGAAACTGAAGGAATAATATTTTCGACATTAGAATTGTCTGTGTCTTGAGAACTGTCATCGTTGTATTTCATCCTTCTCGTTTTCATCATCGTTGGGATGAATGAACCAGACCCGATTCCGACCAAATTAGTTTCAGCAAGTATTTTCACCAATTAGGACCAAAGTTCAGAACTGTATCCACAGCAATGAGACCAAAGTTGAATACTGTTAACTCTATCGAAGCGTCCAAATGACCCGATCGAGATACGCGGAAAATCGAAGTTCCAAAACAACGATTTGTCTACAAAAGCGGTTCTATTACTTACTTAAATAAAAGTACAGTCCATACACTTAAATCAGTACACGATCACGAAATTAATTACACAGGAAGCCTAAACTTTGAGGAACATGCCTCTTTTGTTATTTCTAAAGCTAGACGGCTAACTGGTTTCATAACGAAAATTTTCTTTACAGCAGAGGCTAAGCTTACCCATTACGAAGTGTGTGTACGACCTTTCCTTGAATACTGCTCTTTTATCTTCTCTAATATGAATACCATAGACAAAATAAGAGTAGATGTTCAAAGACAATCCACACGCCAACTGTTAGGAAGTGACTCCACTCTCGATTACACAGTTAAATGTAAACACCTCTTTTTAGTACCTTTATGGCACAGTAGGCTAGGGAACAATCTGATATTTCTCTATAAAGCAATAAATGGACTCTCATTCCTAACCTCCTGCTCAACTATGATCCTTGACCTAGCCTATAGACTAAGAAACAACGCATATACACTATTTGTGACACTTTTACCAAATTCAAAAGGCTAATAACCTTGTTACTAGACTCTAAAGAGCTTCATCAACTATTCCTTGAACTTCCGCCCACCAATGAGGCACTTTATTATGGACCGCCTAATACCTAGACGCGACAAGAATATAACCAACCCCATTGTTATTAATATGAATGTAACCAAATTACAGAACACATGCTTTATCCTCTCCCACTATTCATTAATTATTAATCATGGCCTTCTGCTCATAACCCTCACCTTCAGATTCCGAATCTCTCTAATGGTTAAAGATACATTATTCTCCCAGTGTTATGTCTTTTTTTCTATTACAAGTAGACAGGTAACTCACTAATCTTATAGATGCTTATCGGCTAAGGTCGATCAAAAGAGGCTAAACATGTCCCGAATTTTTTGTGAGTTGCTCGATGTTTTCCTTTTCTTACCCTGAAAATTTTACAACCAACCCTTTCAAATCCTTTGATTTGCACGACTTGAAGCCACTATAAATAAACCAGTATTCAAGCTGATGACTTCAATCATCCCAGTTTGCTCGATGTTTTCCTTTTCTTACCCTAAAAATTTTACAACCAAACCTTTCATACACTTTGATTGGCTATTGGTTCTTACCATTACTTAACCACATATAATCTGACCTGTCTCTTATAGCTTATACTATTAGTTATCCTCATAGCAGTATGATATACTTGGTGGATGTCTAACCTATAATACCAATGCTTTAGCAATCTGATTTGCTTGTAACGTGGAACTAGTAGACAGTGTATTCCAACTATGGGCTTTAATTAAAGCAACATTCATACCACAAACATAAACATCAAGTTGACCTGTCGGTCCAAATAAAGCCCATCCCAACATAGTTAGTGATGCATAGGGTTGTTTAGGTTTCCCGATACGCTGATCGATAACCCAGTGGGCCTCTGGGACATCGACACCAAGTGACAAACCGACCTTGTCACAATCTATGGTGGGTAGCTGTATACCATTCAAGTGTTTCCATCTTTCTTGGAAGTCCGTTGGTGGTATTCCTGCCCTTTTAATAGGTAGGTTATTTATAGCATATGCACCTTCGATTTTTATTCGATTAGTCTTGTCTAAAGATTCGATTTCGAAATTAATAAGTTCAGCGTTCTGAGACGACGCTCCAATTACAGAAGATATGTTCAATCTTGTCAATGTACCCGAAATACCAACCTGCTTTGCCACATCACTAAGCAGTAGTGTCGAGTCCGAGCCATTATCCAATAATGCATAGGTATCCAAATGTCCTGTGTGACCATGTAATCTGACTGGTACAAATCCTAAATACGTTCCAGCAGAATAAGTATAATTACAGCATGTTTGTTTAGCATCAGGTTCTGTGTTGTGAAGAATTCTATTGTGACGTCGCTTGCAGCCATCGATTTCACACAACACGGATTGCCGAGAGTCTTTTGCTCGATGATTGGGTTTTAAACAATTAAAGCAAAGTTTAAACTTCTTCAGTAATTCTAGCCTTTCGTTGTGACTTACTGCTAGCAGTTGTGGGCAAGACACGACTTCGTGGGTATCAGAGCAAATTACGCAATGAACCTATCGAGTCTATCGAAGCGTCCAAATGACCCAATCGAGATACGCGGAAAATCGAAGTTCCAAAACAACGATTTGTCTACAAAAGCGGCTCTATTATAATATAAAACAAAGTTTAATTACAAACCTCAACTTGTGAGATGTCTAGGCGTTTAACGCGTCGTTCAAGAATGAAATAGTAAAGGCTTCGATAGTACAAAGACAGCCGATGGCTGTGTCGAAATTGGACAACAGTTTATGAACAATCGAAACTCGACCCAAGAGCAAACAATATGGAAACTGTTGCGTTTAAACAAATCCGTAACTGTGGATAACTGTTACAGTAATTAAAGTACAGTAATTTCAATGACAAATACAATGATAAGTACAATAAACATTATAAATATATGGGAACGTTTCCGAATGTTACAGTACAACTTGCGTCACAATGTAAATGTGAAAATTGTAAAGGATACAACTGCTTACTGAATGTAAATAATTAGTATAAAACAATAAGCAAAGGAGTGGAAGGAGAGTGAGTGGGAACAATGTAAGACAAACTTAACACCTATAAAACCTAAGAAGAAAATAATGGGCTGAAATAGCTTCGACAACAAGGAGGGACAGTAATTTGTGTATCAGAATACTGTTTTCAAAACTATAATTTGTAACTACACATAATCCCATACTTTCAGCTTCTTTCTGAACCACCTTCATTTACGTAGTTCCTTAACCACTCATAACTTGTTTACACTTGTTTTCTTCAAAATATTAGAATTCCCAATGAGTATCTTAATAATAGAGAAATAGACTAATGATTTGTACCTTAACTATTCCCCCATGAACATTGTCTGCCCCCGTTTCTCGTCCTTTCTTTTTCTTACACTCTTTTCCAGCCCCCTTGAGGTAAACCACCGAAAACAGATATGGAACGGGTGAATTCGTCCTGCACCATTATTAAAGCCTCAGATATTCCAGAGGGACATAGGGTTGCGGTTTCTAGAAGCCTTCAACTTCATATGGATCTATCCTCGACCATCGGTTGCATGTCGCAACGGAAACTTCATAAAGCGCACCAATTGCGATATTTCCATAACGTCCATTACTAAAAGCATGGTAGCCGTTGACCAATGACAGGTTCTTCCGCCATTCGTTCCATCAGGATACTGGAGCCCATGTGCACCATTGGTTTCGAATCAGGGTTTTCCAAATCCCCTAGGTGGACCCTCCGTGTCGGACATTCGCTTTTCGTCCTCTCATTTTCGTAAACAACACCCCCGCCACGAGAAGGCGGTGAGTAGGACTTCCCTGGCAGAGGCTATATATTCACTGGCCATGTGAGAGCATTTCGAGAAAGAGAGTAGACTCTCCCCACTCTCGGCCGTACCAGGGCATTTGGGGGCTATTGAGGTCATTTTGATTGAGAGATACACTTTCACTTAGAACCTCAGGCTTTTAGCTGTATACCATTTTGAGGTTATCAGCATATAAGTATGGTTTCTCAAATTTTGTGATGTTACATATATCGTTGATATACATAAAGAACAAAAGTGGACCTAATACACTTCCCTGGATGACTTCACTAGTTATTGGTCTAGGTGGTGAGAGACAGTCGTTGTACTTTACCATTTGTTTGCGTTCCGTTAAGAATGAAACAAACAATGAATGGAGTGGGTTGTTGATTCCGAAGGACTGTAGTTTGACTAGAAGTTTTTTGTGTGGAACCTTATCAAAAGCTTTCCTAAAGTCTAAAAATAGGACTGATGCAAGGAGTCCGACGTCTCGTTTCAGAGTTATATCACTCATGTAGTCTACTAGGGGCGGCCAAACCAAAACGTGGCATCAGTCCTTGAAGTCACTGACTTCTAGTCTGAGCCACGTTGGGGTGCGCGTAACTATGGTAATCAATGGTTGGAGACTCTGAGTGATCTCCACCTTTTAGCATGCTAGCCGGAATACCATCTGGTCCATTAGTGTAGGAGTGCTTCAATGTACCAATTGCCTTAGTGATATTTTTTACATTGAAGTCTACATTAGTAATTTCACAGGGAGGTGATGGGATTAGTTCTGAATCATTTAGTGGTTTTTCATCAGTTAATGAGAAACAAAAGTGCTCACTAAATAGTTGCGTAACAAGTTTAGGATCTTCGTATACTTGTTTGTCTCCAATAAATATGTTCCCTCTCGATTTAGAACGTTTCAGTTTATGTTGAAAGAATATGGTGAGTGAGGAGGAGTTATTATTAAGTTCGACAGCACGTTTTCCCTGTTCTACTGTCTTTTGTGTCTCTGTTGGGACAAGTATTTCTGTCATCGTTACCAAAGAGGAAAAGTCATTATAGTTGTGGAGTCGAGTACAATGTCTTTGAAGACGTCTTCGTGTACCGACCGGTATATACAGATCTTAAGAGAATTCAGGTTTCCAATATTTTACAGTTATATATTTATCGGTTGTGGTTTTTATATTAGTGCTGCATACGACAGTGTTATGATCACTATCTGGAGACCTTTTTTCCAATATACACAGTAATGGGGGTGAGGCCACTGGTGAAGACTAAGTCCAAGGTATTATGATATCTGGTAGGGCTACTGATATGCTGAGTCCACTATCCTAGTCCTAGACATTCAATAAATGATTCATCACGTTTCGGAGCCTTGACTGAAGACCAAGAAATTTAAGACATATTGAAGTCACCACAAATGAGCTTGCCTGTGAATTGGAGGGATGATGTTAGTGTGAATATTACTGATAATACTGCTATTTCATCTAATGATGCATTAGATTGATGGTAAACACAGCCGATCAGTAAGGTAATGGAATTCGATGGCTTTAAAACAATCCACAACGAACCCTTTAATTTGTTTAGTTCAGGTATATCATATAATAGTGAGTTTAAGCTAGAGTGAGTGCAAATAAGGCATCCACCGCCTCGTACTTTCAGTCTATCACTTCTATATAGGAAATAATTATCAAGAGATATACTCAGGTCGAAAATATCACTGTTAGTCAATGCTTCAGGTATCATTATAAGCGATGGTTGATATATGGATACAAAGAGGGCTAAATGCGTCTTTTTATTGTAAATCGACCTAGCGTTGATAAGACACATATTAAACAAATAGCCTACTAAGTTAAAATGTGTGAGAGTATCTCAATTAAAGTTGTCATAACCCTCGCGGGTGTGATATGGGTTTGAAGTGAGGGATTGAATGTTCTTCAATAGCTCTGTATTTTGACAGCTAGAGTTAGTGGGGGATGTGTCAAATGAGCTAGTGAAGTTGTTTGTGGAGTTCACACAGGAGAGAAGGGTGGAAGTACTCTCTGATGGGGACTGTACAGGGGGAGCGAATTTATTTTCCGTATGTGGCTTGAAATGACTTGGGCTATATGCTTCAACAGGTGTGCCACAAGGGGCCACATATAATTACCATTCTCTAAAGATCTGTATATACCGGTCGGTACACGAAGACGTCTTCAAAGGCATTGTACTCGACTCCACAACTATAATGACTTTTCCTCTTTGGCAACGATGACAGAAATACTTGTCCGAACAGAGACACAAAAGACAGTGGATCAGGGAAAACGTGCTGTCGAACTTAATAATAACTCCTCTGCACTCACCGTATTCTTTCAAAATAAACTGAAACGTTCTAAATCGAGAGGGAACATATTTATTAAAGACAAACAAGTATACGAAGATCCTAAACTTGTTACGCAACTATTTAGTGAGCACTTTTGTTTCTCATTAACTGATGAAAAACCACTAAATGATTCAGAACTAATCCCATCACCTCCCTGTGAAATTACTAATGTAGACTTCAATGTAAAAAATATCACTAAGGCAATTGGTACATTGAAGCACTCCTACACTAATGGACCAGATGGTATTCCGGCTAGCATGCTAAAAGGTGGAGATCACTCAGAGTCTCCAACCATTGATTACCATAGTTACGCGCACCCCAACGTGGCTCAGACTAGAAGTCAGTGACTTCAAGGACTGATGCCACGTTTTGGTTTGGCCGCCCCTAGTAGACTACATGAGTGATATAACTCTGAAACGAGACGTCGGACTCCTTGCATCAGTCCTATTTTTAGACTTTAGGAAAGCTTTTGATAAGGTTCCACACAAAAAACTTCTAGTCAAACTACAGTCCTTCGGAATCAACAACCCACTCCATTCATTGTTTGTTTCATTCTTAACGGAACGCAAACAAATGGTAAAGTACAACGACTGTCTCTCACCACCTAGACCAATAACTAGTGAAGTCATCCAGGGAAGTGTATTAGGTCCACTTTTGTTCTTTATGTATATCAACGATATATGTAACATCACAAAATTTGAGAAACCATACTTATATGCTGATAACCTCAAAATGGTATACAGCTAAAAGCCTGAGGTTCTAAGTGAAAGTGTATCTCTCAATCAAAATGACCTCAATAACCTAACTGTCTGGAGTGAAAAATAGCAAATAACATTTAACCTCAACAAGTGCCGGATTATGCATTTTGCAAGGCATCTCCATGAGCTACAACTGTTAGGAAGTGACTCCACTCTCGATTACACAGTTAAATGTAAACACCTCTTTTTAGTACCTTTATGGCACAGTAGGCTAGGGAACAATCTGATATTTCTCTATAAAGCAATAAATGGACTCTCATTCCTAACCTCCTGCTCAACTATGATCCTTGACCTAGCCTATAGACTAAGAAACAACGCATATACACTATTTGTGACACTTTTACCAAATTCAAAAGGCTAATAACCTTGTTACTAGACTCTAAAGAGCTTCATCAACTATTCCTTGAACTTCCGCCCACCAATGAGGCACTTTATTATGGACCGCCTAATACCTAGACGCGACAAGAATATAACCAACCCCATTGTTATTAATATGAATGTAACCAAATTACAGAACACATGCTTTATCCTCTCCCACTATTCATTAATTATTAATCATGGCCTTCTGCTCATAACCCTCACCTTCAGATTCCGAATCTCTCTAATGGTTAAAGATACATTATTCTCCCAGTGTTATGTCTTTTTTTCTATTACAAGTAGACAGGTAACTCACTAATCTTATAGATGCTTATCGGCTAAGGTCGATCAAAAGAGGCTAAACATGTCCCGAATTTTTTGTGAGTTGCTCGATGTTTTCCATTTCTTACCCTGAAAATTTTACAACCAACCCTTTCAAATCCTTTGATTTGCACGACTTGAAGCCACTATAAATAAAGCAGTATTCAAGCTATACGACATATCAATGTGTACTGCTCGCGTGTGCAAACGAGTAAATACGCATTCATGTCTCTTTTCCAATTATCCCCTCTGTTGAGCATGGAAGATCGAAAGTAGTCTACTCGTCGTTGAAACTATTGTAGCTCAGCGATTTTGTCGGATAAATCATGAGAAGGTTCTCCAGCACGTTCTCAAGCTATGAACAGCTCAGACCACAGGGGACTAGCATCTTCAGCACTAAAATTAGTTGATGACTTCAATCATCCCAGTTTACTCTCAAACGTTTCTTTTATTTGTATTTTATACATTTCTAGTTCAGAAACGGTTTGTTCTCGAATTGATCTCAGCTACTCTTGTACGATCCAAACCTAGTTTCCAACTAGGTTTGATTTGTTGAATAACTGACGAGTAAAATTGGAGACTCGCACCACCCAATAGAAATCAGAACAAGGTGTTTTGGGGGTAATGACGGTTCAAAATTTCATCATATATACAAATGTACAAATTTACCTAAACAAATATTACCACCCAGTTATTTAACCAACAATTGATACCAAAATATTTAATCTAAATTACAATGAATAGCAAAGTGGTAAGATATATATGAAAATTACCAAAAACACCAAAAGGTGAGTGTTATTCTATCCTTTCTGGATAGACCAAGTAAGATTCCGTTTGAGCGGCTGTTCTTTAACACAAAGTGTTTCAATTTCTGGGAAAGTGCTCCAAATTACAACCAAAATTGCACGATCCCAGTCAAAATCAAACCGCACAATCAAAGAGCGAACAGTTAATATGGGAGCCGTCAGAATAATAACAATTAAAACAAACTACATACAGTTCAGTAAGGAACATAGAGACTCAATAAAAACGATGGGAAAACCAAGAAAATTAAACGTTACAGTCTTAATTAGCATCAAAAAAGTTAACAATATATACAAATAAAGTAATCACAAGGAAGAAATCACAAATGTATGCATGGAGGGCTTTTCACTTTCAAATGGATCTAACACCGACCCCCAAAATCCCTCCATACTGCACAAGCTATTCTGATGCCCCTTTTGCCATGGTTCCCCTAATCGCATATTCCACACTAAAAGAACGGGTAGGACTTACAACAGTACGCCTACTTGTCCTGTCTACATTGTTATAACAAGTAACTAATTGGAACCTTCTTTGTAGAACTTCACTCAGCCTTACGCTTAAAACTGCTGCTGCCATCTCAAGCCTCGGTATAGTGACTGGTTTTATAGGTGCTACCTTGGACTTGCTGTACAGCAAAACAAAATACGGAAGTTCGTTCAAATAACTGACTCGTGCATAAGCTACTGCTCCATAACCAATCTCGGAGGCATCACTAAACAAATGCAATTCCACCCGTGCGTTAGTTTCGTCTAATTTATTCTTGATCCCTCGAGGTATTATAACGTGACCTATCTGTCGCATAAAATTCACCCAGTTTAGCCAAATCGATATATAAGGCTCATTGATCGGCTGATCCCAGCCTATTTGGGACTTGCATAACCTTTGCAGTAGAAGTTTGACCGTGAGACAGACTGGAGAAATTAGGCCCAAAGGATCAAAGACAGAATATGCCACAGATAGAATACCTCTCCTCGTCAACGGCCTGTCCGGTGCTTCAAAGTAAAACTGGAAAACATCCTTTTCACAATCCCATTGTACACCTAAAGTTCGAAGAATGACATTACAACTCTTTAACATTTCCATCAAAGGCGCGTACCTCAGGCAAACGGTCCTAACTACTTCCTAATTGGTTATCCATTTCTTTAATGTAAAACCACCTTTACACAATAATTCACTTACTTGCTTGCTTAACAAAGTTCTTTGCTTGATCACAAATGGAAAAGGATACCAAGCAATCATCCACATAGAAGTTGTTCCTAACCGCCTCTACGACATAGCTATCATATCCATCAGAGAACGTTTGAGCAGTCTTGTTCAAGACAAAGTTCGCACAGAACGGCGATGACGTCGCTCCAAATGGATGAGCGGTCATTTGAGACTCGGATGGTTCTTTTGACATATCTGCCTCCTACCACCATAGAAATCTTAAAGCTCCTTGACCACATTCAGGGACCTTAACTTGCATGAACATCTCTTCAACGTCTGCACAGACGGCGATTGCCTCCTTGCGAAAACGCAATAATATACAAACTAGCTCTGCAGTCGTGTCAGGTCCTTGATAAATCATATCATTCAGTGAAGCCCCAGCAAATTTAGCAGCACAATCCAGCATCACTCCCAGTTTCTCTGGTTTTTTCGGATTTATCACCACGTGGTGAAGTAAATACCAACGAGGGAGATAATCTGACCTCAACTGTATTTCAGGGACCTTTCGTGCATAACCTTTAGAAAAATTACTTTCAATACTTTTGGCATATCTGGAGTGTAGGTTGCTATCCTTCAACAACCTACGCTTCAAACTAAGTAACCTACTGACCGCTACTTCATAGTTTCCCGTCTTTATGTTTGGATTCATTTTCCATGGTATCGGAACTACGAAGTGACTACAGTCGAAGAAAGTACTCCTTTCTACTATCCCTATTGCTGCATGGTCCTCTACTGACAGCGATTTATCGCTTGAATATACATCGGCGAACTCTACATCATAGAGCTTACGGAATTGGTCTTCTAATGTCTGCGGTTTACTCATACAATCACTAACTCTTTACTTCAAGCCCGAAAATGATGCAGGTCCGAATACGGTCCACCCGAGCAACGTTTTCACTGCGTACGGATTTTTTCTTCCACCCAACCGTTGATCGAGTACCCAATGGGCTTCCGGAACATCACAAGCAATCAACAATACAACTTCGCCAGAATCTATAACCTCTAAGGGTACATCACTCAAATGCGGCCACTTGACTAGGCCGCTCATAAGTGATTTCGTCGGCTTATGCCCTGGTATTTGCGACACTACCAGGGCTTCTTCAATCTTAACGTGCTCAGATTGGTCTAAAGAGTACACTTCAAAAGGTGTCTTTGTAACCCTTGTTGTCTTATTACCGCTCACAGTTTGTACTACGACTGACGACTGTTCCTAATATAGCCCCAGCAACTTCAAACATTCTGACCTGATCAATGTTACGTCAGAACCATCATCCAAAAGTGCGTACCCTACAACTTCAGCGTTCCCCTATCTCAACCGCACGGGGAACATTCTCAGACACACATGACTGTCCACTGGCCTATCTTGTCCACAACAGTTTACCGTAGTCAGTTTGTCTTCTGATCTATTCTTTGCCGAATCATTATGCAACAAGGAGTGATGTCTCTTCGGGCATCCGTCAACGGCGCAACGTCTCGTCACTTTACATTCAATAGCCTTATGTCCTTGTTTAAGACATACAAAACAGATACTCTTACGTTTGGCGTGCGACCAACGTTCTTCTTTCGTGAGAGCCGAGAACTGTGTACACTCATAAACTGCATGATCCCCTGAACACATGCTGCACCTAACACTTGCGATCGGTGCATTCTTCGGTCTCACTATTGAATGGTAACATGACTTCGTGATAACTCCCCTTCTTGGACGTTCAGCCAACCGTCCAAACCTACTCGAAGCGACTCTCGCTTTAGCTGCCACAAACTGGGTGAGTTCGGCGAATGTTGGCTATCTGTCATCTTCCGTCAATCTATCTACCAGTTCGGCCCATTGCCTTTGCATTGGTTGAGGCAGAATTCTCACTACTCTCTCTAATGTAACCAACGAATTTGAGTCGGCAGTGTAATTCATTTGCTCTAAAATCATGCTACAATTCTCCATTCTTATGGCTAAGCTTGAGAGTTGTTCTGCGTCATGACAACCGTGCCTTACATCAATGAATAAATCCTCCAACGTTTCTCTTTCTATTACATGAGCCTGACCGAACAACCGTTTCAAAATTTCTCTAGCTCTCTTATACCCAGACGTAGCCTCCATCATTACACATCCTTCAATGGCTGCCTTCGCCGTACCTTTACAATAATGGAGCAAATATAATAAACGTTGACTATCTTCAGATACTTTTGCCGATATGTAAATATCGAATTGCTTTATAAACTTCCAATACTCTTTTGGTTTTCCATCAAAATAACACAATTCAACTCTCGGTAGCTCTAGCCGAACTATAGGAACCGTAGGTATTGTGCCCGTCATTGCATGCCCAAGTCTTTCCCCTTTATCTAAACTAAGATTCTCTACCTTATCTAACATTACTTCACTATCACTATCACTAAAGTCCTCCTTAAGTGCATCAGAACCATGAGGCGTAAAGACATCAGAAAAAACTTGCTTTGTACCAAGGGATTTGCCGTTAAACTTATCTTCATCCTCCCCGACCAGCTTAAGAATTGACTTCTTTGCACGGTTGTTGGGCATCCCGGATTAGCGACCAATTTTTGAGCAGCTTGCCGACCAATATTTGTTTAGAACTGTTAGTTCGTACCAAGCAGCTTACCGACCAATATTTGTTTAGAACTGTACGATCCAAACCTAGTTTCTAACTAGGTTTGATTTGTTTTTTACGTCGTAGGGGCTTTGACTTTCACCCAATCACTGATCTAATACCCAATGTGCTTCTGGTATGTCTCAACCAATCAACAGTTGAACTTTGTTTGCTTATGTCCTGGTATACATGCCACAATCAGAGCTCTTCGATCACAACGTGTTCAGACCGACTTAAAGAATACACTTCTGAAGACGCGTTCGTGACATTCATTGTTTTATTACCACCGATACGTTATCTCCCTTTAGCGCGGGCGACCTCGAACAGTCTGACTTTATCAGTGTTACTTAAGAGGCGGTATCCCAAATAGAGTGTAATCCATAATCTTTGCGTTTCTCGATCTCAACAGCACGGGAATAATTCCTAAACACACTTTGCTGTTCCACAACAATTCTCCTTACCAGGTTTATCATTAGAGCTGTTGTCTGATGAATCATTTTACAACAGTGAGTGGTGTTTCTTAGCAGACCTGTCAACGTTACAGAGCTTTGTTAGTGTACATTCATTAAATTTATGTCCCTGCCAAAGACAGATAAAGCAGATATACTTACACCCTAGGTGAGACCGACGATCTTCAACTGTCAGAGATAAAAATACTGGGCATCTACAAACAGCGTGGTCATTGGGGAGATTCAATTTTTGCAGATGTTAAGTTTGTCTTACATTGTTCCCACTCACTCTCCTTCCACTCCTTTGCTTATTGTTTTATACTACTTATTTACATTCAGTAAGCAGTTGTATCCTTTACAATTTTCACATTTACATTGTGACGCAAGTTGTACTGTAACATTCGGAAACGTTCCCATATATTTATAATGTTTATTGTACTTATCATTGTATTTGTCATTGAAATTACTGTACTTTAATTACTGTAACAGTTATCCACAGTTACGGATTTGTTTAAACGCAACAGTTTCCATATTGTTTGCTCTTGGGTCGAGTTTCGATTGTTCATAAACTGTTGTCCAATTTCGACACAGCCATCGGCTGTCTTTGTACTATCGAAGCCTTTACTATTTCATTCTTGAACGACGCGTTAAACGCCTAGACACCTGACAAGTTGAGGTTTGTAATTAAACTTTGTTTTATATTATAATAGAACCGCTTTTGTAGACAAATCGTTGTTTTGGAACTTCGATTTTCCGCGTATCTCGATCGGGTCATTTGGACGCTTCGATAGAGTTAACAGTATTCAACTTTGGTCTCATTGCTGTGGATACAGTTCTGAACTTTGGTCCTAATTGGTGAAAATACTTGCTGAAACTAATTTGGTCGGAATCGGGTCTGGTTCATTCATCCCAACGATGATGAAAACGAGAAGGATGAAATACAACGATGACAGTTCTCAAGACACAGACAATTCTAATGTCGAAAATATTATTCCTTCAGTTTCTAAGGTGAATTCACCTATTTCTTTAAATCTTGCTCTTGATAATGTTTTACTTAACCCTAAAGACAGCTGTTCTGTAAGGGACAACTATGTAGCGACTAGATGTAGCATAGAAGACGGAGTAGTTTCTAGGGAAAAGGAAGTAGTAAAGATTGAGTTAGAGATTAGAGAACTTCAACTACGCAAACGATTGTTAGAGTTAACCCCGATTTCTTTAAGCCAAGTGAGAAAAGCAAGAGAGATTAACGAGTCATGGGGGTCTCGATCTGGGGACGTAACACCAGCAGCCTCGTTAGACAAGACTAATCGAATAAAAATCGAAGGTGCATATGCTATAAATAACCTACCTATTAAAAGGGCAGAAATCCCACCAACGGACTTCCAAGAAAGATGGAAACACTTGAAAGGTATACAGCTACCCACCATAGATTGTGACAAGGTCGGTTTGTCACTTGGTGTCGATGTCCCGGAGGCCCACTGGGTTATCGATCAGCGTATCGGGAAACCTAAACAACCCTATGCATCACTAACTATGTTGGGATGGGCTTTATTTGGACCGAGGGGTCAACTTAGTAAAACTTCAGCCTTCATAAACTGTTTAGAAGCAAAAGGTTCCGTCGAGGAGGATATTCTCAAATTATTTGAACATGAATCTTCTGAAAATAAGTACTCTGATAAAGTTAACA
>NW_017386260.1:15635-25031 GCF_000237925.1 Schistosoma mansoni
GTGGACATTATCAAGTGCCGATGCCCTGAAAAGTGGATTCAGACTCACTTCCAAGGAGTAGATGTATTTTCATCATAAGCAAGTCTAGAATAGCACCTCTGAAATTTGTCAGTGTTTCTCGTCTTGAACTACAAGCCGCAGTACTGGCAGTGAAGTTGATGAGGCAAATAGTAGAAGAAATAAAGCTAAAGGACATGACTGATATCTACTTCTGGACGGATTCTATGATAGTATTAAATTACATACTTAATACGACGTCACGTTTCAAGACATATGTAGCTAATAGAATTAACTTCATTCACGAGCGAACTAGACCATCTCAATGGATGTATGTACCATCATCCATCAATCCTGCTGATCTTGCTTCCAGAGGAATATGTAAGTATGACCCTAACTGTATCGAAGCTTGACATTCAGGTCCCGAGTTCCTGACGACTGAGAAAGATAAGTGGCCTGAGTATAGACGAGAAGAAATATTAAAGCTCCCAGTCGAGCTAGAGTTAAAGAACGCCACAACCTTGCACACCATGACTACAGTTTTTCCCCTTGATAAATTTATATCCTATTTTTCATCATGGATTAAATTCAAACAAGGTACAGCTTGGCTCATCAGATTCAAACGTTACCTCTACAACAAAACGATCTTAAGGGGACCCCTTACGCTTAACGAATTGGATAATGCCGAAAGAGACTTACTAAAATACGTACAAGAGCAAGAGTTTGCGGAAATTAGACAATGGATTAAACGACACAAGCATTCTGATAACATTCTGTCCAAAAATCATGTCATTAATAGGCTATGTCCAATCGTGATTGACAACCTGATTCGCGTAGGAGGACGTTTGAACCGTAGTGATCTTCCGGTAGAGCAGAAACATCCGATTATTCTACCCAGCAAACACCTTATAACGGAGCTTATCATTCGTCACTACCATCAAGCTGACGGACACATGGGGGTGTACTACACACTAGCCGCCTTGCGCAAAAGGTTTTGGATCTTAAAGGGCAGTACTGCAATTAAGAGGATCATACATAAATGTATAGGCTGCCGCATTAGATCAGCCAGGCCGATGTCACAACTGATGCGAGACTTGCCAGCTACGCGGATAACACCCGACTTCCCGTTCGCAACGACAGGAGTAGACTATTTCGGCCCAATCATGATTAAGGAGGGACGCGAACCTCAAAAGTGTTACGGATGCTTATTTACGTGCTTCAACACCCGGGCAGTTCACATAGAAGTTGCTTGCGCATTATCAATCGATTCTTTTCTAATGGCGTTGTCTCACTTCTCAAATCGCAGGGAGGCGCCGAAGAAGATATATAGTGATAGAGGAACCACATTCGTTGGATTAGAGAAAAAGATACAACTTCTATTACCAGACTTTAAAGATAATAGAGTGGCTAAAAAAAATGATTCGTCGGAATATAGAGTGGCACTACGTAGAATTTTGAGTGCTGTATCTGGCGTGCAAACTATGTCCTACGAGACACTCACCACTTATTTGACTGAAGTAGAAAGAATACTTAACGATAGACCTTTAGTTCCAGTTTACGACGACCCAGAACAACTTGAGACATTGTCACCTAATAATCTACTTTTGTTAAGAAAACCTAGCCTTCATCAGATTGAAATAAGCCTACGTGAGCGTTATTCCAGACAATGGCGACAAGCGCAACTGTTGGCGACTACATTCTGGTGTCGTTGGATAAAGGAGTACTTACCACTTTTACAGACACGAGCAAAGTGGACACAAGGGAGACGAGATCTACGAGTTGGCGATTTAGTTTTGATCATTGGAGACACCTACACACGAAATAACTGGCCTAAAGGCCTAGTGGTAAGTATCAACCCAGGAGAAGATGGGCTAGTGAGACAAGCGAAGATCAGAACGTCGAGAGGCATAATTATTAGAGATATACGTAAAATTTGTTTATTAGAAGGAGCGAATGACTGAACAGTAGAGGATAGAGAGACTCTTCAAAGTGACTGTGGCTAGAGTAAATTGTACCATTGTCACCTCTGAATGTTTTTACGTTAGTTCCCAATCAGCGAAAGTAAGGAAAGACATGCTGTCTTTGGGGGGCGGATGTTAATTTTGTCTTACATTGTTCCCACTCACTCTCCTTCCACTCCTTTGCTTATTGTTTTATACTAATTATTTACATTCAGCAAGCAGTTGTATCCTTTACAATTTTCACATTTACATTGTGACGCAAGTTGTACTGTAACATTCGGAAACGTTCCCATATATTTATAATGTTTATTGTACTTATCATTGTATTTGTCATTGAAATTACTGTACTTTAATTACTGTAACAGTTATCCACAGTTACGGATTTGTTTAAACGCAACAGTTTCCACATTGTTTGCTCTTGGGTCGAGTTTCGATTGTTCATAAACTGTTGTCCAATTTCGACACAGCCATCGGCTGTCTTTGTACTATCGAAGCCTTTACTATTTCATTCTTGAACGACGCGTTAAACGCCTAGACATCTCACAAGTTGAGGTTTGTAATTAAACTTTGTTTTATATTATAATAGAGCCGCTTTTGTAGACAAATCGTTGTTTTGGAACTTCGATTTTCCGCGTATCTCGATCAGGTCATTTGGACGCTTCGATAGACTTAACAATAGGGAACTGAGCAGGCTTCGTTTTTAGGGATTTGTCTACTTTTCTTGCAATAGAATTACTCGGTAGGAAATGAAACCCATTCAGCGTTTTAAACACGATTTCAATAGGTATTTTGCATAGATGAATCAGCATGAATACCGTTGGTTCGTGACATTCCACTTGACATAAAAGGCCGTAATTTAACATGTTCTGCCCTACAGACACAGGTGAATTGTAGTTATCCCCCCACCGTCATGTTCGCTGGTCGGTAACGTCACCCTCCCTCCTTTTGTCATGTTAGGCTCTCTTATGTTTGTGGTATGAATGTTGCTTTAATTAAAGCCCATAGTTGGAATACACTGTCTACTAGTTCCACGTTACAAGCAAATCAGATTGCTAAAGCATTGGTATTATAGGTTAGACATCCACCAAGTATATCATACTGTTATGAGGATAACTAATAGTATAAGCTATAAGAGACAGGTCAGATTATATGTGGTTAAGTAATGGTAAGAACCAATAGCCAATCAAAGTGTATGAAAGGTTTGGTTGTAAAATTTTTAGGGTAAGAAAAGGAAAACATCGAGCAAACTGGGATGATTGAAGTCATCAGCTTGAATACTGGTTTATTTATAGTGGCTTCAAGTCGTGCAAATCAAAGGATTTGAAAGGGTTGGTTGTAAAATTTTCAGGGTAAGAAAAGGAAAACATCGAGCAACTCACAAAAAATTCGGGACATGTTTAGCCTCTTTTGATCGACCTTAGCCGATAAGCATCTATAAGATTAGTGGGTTACCTGTCTACTTGTAATAGAAAAAAAGACATAACACTGGGAGAATAATGTATCTTTAACCATTAGAGAGATTCGGAATCTGAAGGTGAGGGTTATGAGCAGAAGGCCATGATTAATAATTAATGAATAGTGGGAGAGGATAAAGCATGTGTTCTGTAATTTGGTTACATTCATATTAATAACAATGGGGTTGGTTATATTCTTGTCGCGTCTAGGTATTAGGCGGTCCATAATAAAGTGCCTCATTGGTGGGCGGAAGTTCAAGGAATAGTTGATGAAGCTCTTTAGAGTCTAGTAACAAGGTTATTAGCCTTTTGAATTTGGTAAAAGTGTCACAAATAGTGTATATGCGTTGTTTCTTAGTCTATAGGCTAGGTCAAGGATCATAGTTGAGCAGGAGGTTAGGAATGAGAGTCCATTTATTGCTTTATAGAGAAATATCAGATTGTTCCCTAGCCTACTGTGCCATAAAGGTACTAAAAAGAGGTGTTTACATTTAACTGTGTAATCGAGAGTGGAGTCACTTCCTAACAGTTGGCGTGTGGAGTGTCTTTGAACATCTACTCTTATTTTGTCTATGGTATTCATATTAGAGAAGATAAAAGAGCAGTATTCAAGGAAAGGTCGTACACACACTTCGTAATGGGTAAGCTTAGCCTCTGCTGTAAAGAAAATTTTCGTTATGAAACCAGTTAGCCGTCTAGCTTTAGAAATAACAAAAGAGGCATGTTCCTCAAAGTTTAGGCTTCCTGTGTAATTAATTTCGTGATCGTGTACTGATTTAAGTGTCTGGACTGTACTTTTATTTAAGTAAAGTTGTAGTTCATGGGGATGCTTTGCAAAATGCATAATCCGGCACTTGTTTAGGTTAAATGTTATTTGCCATTTTTCACTCCAGATAGTTAGGTTATTGTTTATTTATTTTATTTAAACACATATATATTGGTACAAAAGGGCACCAGGTACATATGCGCCACACAAAATAATTAAAGTAGGAAGAGAAGGGATGAAAAGATAAGGCGGACTGAAATGTACAACCAGAAGACTCTTTCAGTTAAGAAAGTTAGAACCATTTATGTAGAAAGTAAAAGAAGGTTGCAGCAGGATCGCCACTGGCTTCTATTCTGAGCCATATCTGATAACGTCTCTAGCCACTGTGTTGCACCGTCTCTCGGACCCCAACCAGGGAGTCGTGAATGACCAACGGAAGCTAGCCCTTTGCAGCTTTCTTTCATGCCACGACACCATGTCATACACTGACCTCCTCTCCGCTTTTTCCAACCAGTCCCAGGGTCGGCAAATAATGCACGGCGTGGAAGTCTCTGGGACGACATTCGTAGAACATGTCCAAGCCACCGAAGTCGGTGTTTCAAGATGGTGACACCAATTGAATTATCGTCTCTGCACCCGAACACACGATGCCGAACCTCTGCATTACTAACATGGTGTTGCCACTGGATGTCAGCAATCCTTCGGAGACAACGATGATCGAACACAGAGAGACGTCTAACATCCTCAACTCGGAGAGGCCAGGTTTCACAAGCATAGAGCAAAACTGCTCTCACCGACGCGTTGTAGATCCGACCTTTTACAGCCAGACTAACATCACGAAGGCGCCAAAGATGGCCCAGATTGGCATAAGCCGCTCTGGCTTTCATTATACGTGCATCAATCTCATCACTCACGCCACCACCAGCACTTATGTAGCTACCTAGATACAAGAACTTCTCAACTACTTCAATCTGCTCACCATCCAGGGTGAGTACAGGATGAGAATCCTGCCAGTCTTGTAGGAGTACTTTGCACTTGGAGGGTGCAAAGCACATGCCGTACCTGCGGACACTGATTGCCAACTGATTAAGTGCTGATTGCATGCCTTGGGCATTATCGCACAGTAAGACAATATCATCCGCATACTCAAGGTCGACAAGTCGTTCTCCAAGCAACATATCCACACCGCCATTACTTACATCCATCAGAGCTGTTTCCAGGATGTCGTCGATGGCAAAGTTGAAGAGGAATGGTGAGATCGGGCAACCCTGCCTAACCCCACTGCTCGAATGGAACAAGGGAGAAAGGTGGTTGTATGCCCTCACTCCGCCTGAGGTGTTCGTATACAGGGCCTTTAAGATGCTAATGAACTTCTCAGGCACACCCTTCTTCAATAGACAATCCCAGAGAACAGTCCTGTCCAACGAATCGAAGGCAGCCCTGATATCAAGAAACACTACGATTGTTGGCCTGCGATAAGTATGACGGTGTTCTAACACTTGGCGGAGGGTGAAGATGTGATCAATGCATCCTCGACCAGAACGAAAACCAGCCTGCTCCTCGCGAGTCAATCGTTCTCGGGTTTTAAACAACCTACGAAGAATGATAGAAGCCAATAATTTGGACGCAATCGAAAGTAGACTTATCCCCCGATAGTTATTGCAGGAACAACGTGAACTCTTTTTAAAGATAGGGACGACTATCGACTCATTCCATGATGTTGGAACACTTTCTTCTTCCCAAACCTTTCCAAACAACACAGTCAATTCCTTAGTCAGAAGGTCACCACCATCTTTAAAAAGAGCCGGAGGTAAGTCATCTGGGCCCGGTGATTTGTAACGTTTCAAGAGTTGGAGTTCCTTGCGGACTTCCGCCTCGTTTGGTGGATCAGTCGTCACCGGCCATGGGGGGCAGGACAAGCTGGTTGATGTTACCGGAGCAGCAGGCCAGTTGAACTGCCCTTTGAAAAATTCCGCCCATCGTCCAAGACGTCGAGAGATGTTAGTGATTGGCATCCCATCATCCTCGTAGATTGTTTCACTCACACCAGACTTCCTGCTGCCAGTGGCTCGGATGAGTTGGAAGAGCTTCCGGCAGTTACCAGATGCAGCTGCTGCTTCCATCAAATTAGCACGCTCCGACCACCAGGCTTCTCGGTCCTTACGCAAGCTTTGCCCGATTTCATTACGTAACAGCCTTCGTTTGTGGTCAAACTCATGGTCACCTGGAGTAGACCGACGGGCTCCCATCAGTTGTAAGGAGCCAGAAGAAACCCAGTGCTTGTAAGCGGGACGTTTCGCGAAGCCGCAAGCGGCTTTACTCGCCATTTTCATGGCGTCATGAAGATGCAACCAATGCTCATCTACACTTTTCGGTGGGCTGGTAGCTAGCCTAGAGGCTAGCTCCGCTCGATACTTACTTGCAACAGAAGTTGCAGCCAGTTTTCTAATATCAATCCATTGGTGGTGGTCAATCCTTCGGCCACTGAAAAGTAAGGTGAGATTGGCGCAGACCAGGGCATGATCAGACTCCAGATAGGTACTCCAAAAGGAGCGGCAGTCTTGTACACAACCACGCCAGCGGTAGCTGATCGCGATGTGATCAATCTGAGTCCAGGCTTGGGATGCAGAGGGAGGACGCCAGGTGGCACACCGGCGATGATTATGCCGGAAGTTAGTGCTGGCCAGAAACAGGTTGTGGTCTGTGCACAGTTGCAGCAAACGGTCCCCGTTATCTGTCCTGCGACCAACAAGTCCCCATCGGCCACCTAAACGACTCTCTTCTGTGCCTAGACGCCTGACCTGTGCATTCAAGTCTCCGGCTAGTACTACAATATCTGTCGAACGCGCTTTCTGGAGAAGAACTGTTAACTGATGGTAAAACTCATCCTTGATTGCATCCGGGCTGCAATCTGTCGGAGCATAGGCGGAGATGACGAAAAGACACCGTTTCTCACGCCGATTTCTTCTCACTTTGATGGAACTTTCTAATCTAACAGCACATAACCGACTGTTAATGGGGATCCAATCGATTAGTGCTGCCTCAGCCCTAGCGCTTATTGCGACACCCACGCCAGCAAGACCAGACGAAGATGCCACAGGGTCCACGGATAAGCGCACGTGGAACAAGCTTTTCGAAGCGACAGATGGAGAGCGGATTTGTAGTACTTCACTAGAGTCTTGAATACGGGTCTCGGATAGACAACAAACATCAACATTAAGACCTTCCAAAGACATAGCCAGCCCCATCTGTTGTCTGATCTGCATTAGTGTGCGAACGTTGAAGGAAGCCAGCTTGAACGGCGTACGTGGTTTCAGAAAGACTGCTTCAGTATTCATAATCGGTGGAAGCGTTCACTTTCAACCAGACAGTGATTGGAGATCGTTTAGATAGGACAGATTTTCCACCAAGAGCGAGCTGCTGCATAAGTTGAAAAGTAAGGTTACACATATTGAGGATAAAAGGGGGTGAATTAGCGATATGGTAAGTAATAATAATAATAATAATAATAATAATAATACTGTAAATTGTCTTGCTTCTAATATGAGCAGGAATAGTATCGTCAATAGAGTTCATCATTTCATTCATTTGTGTGTGGGCTGCGATACTGCCCGGGTGCCCAAACCGAAGCAGGTGGTTTTCTTAGGGGGCCACACCCCGAGCCTTTGACCTAAAGGTCTGATCCACAAGGTAGTGGAGCATAGTGAAGAGATGAAGTCCCATGGTAGCCGTTGACCAATGACAGGTTCTTCCGCCATTCGTTCCATCAGGATACTGGAGCCCATGTGCACCATTGGTTTGGAATCAGGGTTTTCCAACTCCCCTAGGTGGACCCTCCGTGTCGGACATTCGCTTTTCGTCCTCTCATTTTCGTAAACAACACCCCCGCCACGAGAAGGCGGTGAGTAGGACTTCCCTGGCAGAGGCTATATATTCGCTGGCCATGTGCGAGCATTTCGAGAGGGAGAGTAGACTCTCCCCACTCTCGGCCATACCAGGGCATTTGGGGGCTATTGAGGTCATTTTGATTGAGAGATACACTTTCACTTAGAACCTCAGGCTTATAGCTGTATACCATTTTGAGGTTATCAGCATATAAGTATGGTTTCTCAAATTTTGTGATGTTACATATATCGTTGATATACATAAAGAACAAAAGTGGACCTAATACACTTCCCTGGATGACTTCACTAGTTATTGGTCTAGGTGGTGAGAGACAGTCGTTGTACTTTACCATTTGTTTGCGTTCCGTTAAGAATGAAACAAACAATGAATGGAGTGGGTTGTTGATTCCGAAGGACTGTAGTTTGACTAGAAGCTTTTTGTGTGGAACCTTATCAAAAGCTTTCCTAAAGTCTAAAAATAGGACTGATGCAAGGAGTCCGACGTCTCGTTTCAGAGTTATATCACTCATGTAGTCTACTAGGGGCGGCCAAACCAAAACATGGCATCAGTCCTTGAAGTCACTGACTTCTAGTCTGAGCCACGTTGGGGTGCGCGTAACTATGGTAATCAATGGTTGGAGACTCTGAGTGATCTCCACCTTTTAGCATGCTAGCCGGAATACCATCTGGTCCATTAGTGTAGGAGTGCTTCAATGTACCAATTGCCTTAGTGATATTTTTTACATTGAAGTCTACATTAGTAATTTCACAGGGAGGTGATGGGATTAGTTCTGAATCATTTAGTGGTTTTTCATCAGTTAATGAGAAACAAAAGTGCTCACTAAATAGTTGCGTAACAAGTTTAGGATCTTCGTATACTTGTTTGTCTCCAATAAATATGTTCCCTCTCGATTTAGAACGTTTCAGTTTATGTTGAAAGAATATGGTGAGTGAGGAGGAGTTATTATTAAGTTCGACAGCACGTTTTCCCTGTTCTACTGTCTTTTGTGTCTCTGTTCGGACAAGTATTTCTCTCATCGTTACCAAAGAGGAAAAGTCATTATAGTTGTGGAGTCGAGTACAATGTCTTAATCAGTTGGCAATCAGTGTCCGCAGGTACGGCATGTGCTTTGCACCCTCCAAGTGCAAAGTACTCCTACAAGACTGGCAGGATTCTCATCCTGTACTCACCCTGGATGGTGAGCAGATTGAAGTAGTTGAGAAGTTCGTGTATCTAGGTAGCTATATAAGTGCTGGTGGTGGTGTGAGTGATGAGATTGATGCACGTATAATGAAAGCCAGAGCGGCTTATGCCAATCTGGGCCATCTTTGGC
>NW_017386259.1:0-18785 GCF_000237925.1 Schistosoma mansoni
AATAGATTTACGATTTCTAAGTTATTCACATTTTCCTAATTGCAGTAGTCCACAATCATGACAACTTTACGGGCTTGATCATGTACAAATGTGATTTCCTGTTATAGGTTGTGATGTGGTCTGTAGGGCTTGCATATAAATCAGATATGCTAGAAGTGAACGATTTGCATATCGGAATCTGTTGTGTTGTTCACAACCTACTTCAGTCTTTATCACAGATGAACACGTTTAAGTTCAGATATTCGAACAGTCAATTGCTTACTGATCATCAAACAGAAATCCATTCTATGTTATTCTGATTCGGTCGAATCGCGATTTTCCTCACAAAAACTTATTCACTTCGATTTTTCTGACTACAATGATAGAATCTATTCACAACTGGGTACTAGATAAACATAGAGTTGGCTGATGGTCAGTAATCTATTATTGGACTCACATAATCAATCCATTGCCAAAGAATCCTAGAGACATGGCAACCAATAATTTCAATAAAATCCATCTTTCAAATAAATTTGCATCAGACTGGCATTGAATTTCGTATGCATCACTAATGGAAATTAGAAAGAAATTGTTTCAAATGCTAAAAACTAGTGTCAAACATCAAGTAGAATAGAAGAATAATCTGCGAAATAAGTTACGTCATACGGGATATTGATCGGTAGAATTAATGAGGAATAAATGTAAAGCAATTCACTATTGGAAGTGTTTACATAAGTTTTGGAAATATGAACATGACCTCCACAATGAATGTGAGTAAGCTGATGCTGATAACGATTTTGAAGATGGTGATCATGATTTCGAGGATGGTGTTGTTGATGATGACGAAATTTGGATATTCAATAGGACAAATATGATGATGTTAGCGACGACAAGTAAATTGATGAATGTGTTGCGAAAACAAATAAAATCAAACGACCTAGTAACAGCAGTGGATAGACATCCTAAAAATCGATCCTGTATGACATGTCATTTTGACTTCTTTAATTTAGTCTTTTCGCTTCGTAGCCAAGGATATCTAGTATTAGTGCTATACCTGGACATTTCTAAGGCCTTCGACATGGTCAACCACCAACTTCTCATAGGTAAACTCGCATCTTATGGGGTCGAAAACCCGTTACTAGCCTGGTTTGATTCCTTCCTCAGCGATCGACATCAAATAGTTAAAATCAACTCTTCATTGTCGAATGCACTCCCTGTTAGAAGTGGGGTAATTCAGGGTAGTGTCTTAGGTCCTTTGCTCTTTTTAGTTTCCATTAATGATATTTGTGAGTGTTTTAGTGTGGGTAAGTCCCTTTTGTATGCAGACGATCTTAAGGTGGTGTACTCATTTTCTCCACATGAGCTGAGCAATATTCGAAATTGTATCAGCACGGAGCTTAACAAGGTAGCACAGTGGTGCTCGAAATGGCAACTGGAGCTCAATACAGCTAAATGTGGTTGGTTATGCTTCGGTGATACATCACTCAACCTCAATCTTACCATAAATGGGGAAATGTTATCTAGGTTACACACAGTAGTAGATCTAGGACTTAGGTACTCCGACGACTTGTCGTTTACTGAACAGATAATGAAACAAACGTCCAAGTCTCAACGCCTTATAGGTTTCATAACTCGAAACCTTCATAACAGCGAATCTCGTATTCTAATGTACAAAGTCTGTGTTCGACCACTCCTCGAATACTGCGCGTTTCTCCTTATTAGCACGCGCATAAAAGATAAATTAAGACTGGAATCAGTACAGAGACGATTTATATTTCGTACTCTTGGAACCGATAGTGTCTTGACATATAATTCGAGGTGTAGCCTACTGGGTCAAAGGTCTTAATCTACATTACACAGGTCATACTCGGCACAAAGTGGGTAGAAAGATTCAAGGACGTAACAATAAGAAAATGAAAAGTTCCCTGGTGTTGCATTGGCTTGCCGTGACATATGCCATATATAAACTATTTATCAATTACTAAACCAGCAAACATAAAACTTTCTTATATTTCATGTTTGTTCTCTACATTAAATGTTGATTTTTATAACAATCTGATCATGCCTGTAAACTGGTGTGAATTCTGTAAATATTATTTTCAGAATATATTATTATTGTTATTATCATTCTCTGTTGCCAAACACAAAATTGGAATTGGTAATATGATTGATCTTTACTCGGTTAATGTGTTAATGTCCCCATGGTAATATAAGCTTACCATACACAGCGATGAGGTGTTGGATTCTTTTCGCATTATCAGCGTTGTCAAACTTGTCCCCTCCAATCCACCATTTCAGGTGTGGTTGATTTTATATTCCAGGTTTAAAATGTTCTTATCAACTATATGTATGATCAGATTGTTCGAATTGTATTACCTCAATGATTATTTCCATAAGTAATTATCATGGACCGAATGACACTATCTGTATAGTGAATTAATTGAAGAGCTTAACGAAATTAGTCATATTCAGTGTCAAGTGTATGTGCCGTTTTGTACTATATACTAAAATGTTCGTTATACGTTCCTTCGTTAGTTGATTCCGTTTATCTATATAGGTCGTTTCAGCTGTTCGAATGAATTAATCGAAACAATGCTAAGATATCCGGACAATGACACGTCATGTGTTTATTTATCATATAAATAACACACACAAACATACACATTCGAATTCACACTCTACCCTTCATTATCATAAATGCAACATTTAACTGACAAACCAGCACAAGCAATCAAACAGAATGAAGTAATGAAGACTCGCACAGAATAATGATGTGTGATATCAGTTCAATAATGGTTATCAATGAATATTCGTTCTGTTGCTTGTTCGTATTTCATTTTCTGTATTTCGATTTAATGGACAATCATCTTCAACATCTTAAAATCATTAGACAACACAAAGACATTGACAGTATATTGAAAGTATGTTTGAAGTGATTAAGATAACTCTGTTCAAAGTGAACATACTGTCTTTGATGAACAGTTAATGTCTAACCAGAAAAGAACGCCTGCTTCTTTCATCCTCTCAAAACTATCCTCACTGACTAAAGTTACTTGACGATTAAGTTACCAATATGTGTTTGAATATCACGTATAATTATCACAACTACTATTTGGCTTCTTTCAATCTAATATACGTTGCCACGTAAGAAACTATTTTTCTAAAAGTAAAACTAATGATAAGAATAGTTTCTATGATGTGATAGTGTGATCTGTCTGTTAACCTTGACCGTTGTTTTTGTTGTTGTTCAATTATCATTCATTATAATTCTGCGTTGTTTATCACCAGATTTCATCTATGATATGACATTTTCTATTGTATAATGAGCATGATATGAGCTGTCATTATAATGAGGAATGCCACTATCTACTAATACATTCATATGACTGATCATCTTTGAAACATACAAAACAAAAATGAATGAAATTTTCATTTCACATATACTGACTACTTTTCTAAATACAAAATTAAGTTAAAACTAAAAGTTAGTTCATCAATTCATAGAAATGTCTTCATTCACCTATGAATAATCACTGAAATCATCTACCATCTTATCTTAATTGAGTCCAATAATACTGGTCGTATAAAATTATCCTGATTTCAAGTCTTCACTTTATCAATCTATGAAACTATCATTAACAATCACGATACTTTCTGACTCGACTAAATAATACGTCCCATAATGATTGAATATGGGATCGTGATCATTCATCTTGATGACAATGTTCACATTCCATTCCGTGTCACGTTCTATATCAATCTAGTGATACTTGTCGAATAGAATTATCATTTTTTCAAGTATTCAAGATATCAATCCAGGGATATGAATTGATGCATGTTGATAGAAGTTGGATATCGTGTTTAAGGCAACGTCATCAGATTTTACGGTGGTCTTCATTTCGTATTCAAATTCGTCTTCATTTCACAACAGAAACGAAGTGAATTTTGGTCGTCGCGAAGCATTCATAGATGATTATTCATTTAGTCTGCCAGCTATGCCTGTCTACAACTACTTCGAATTTATTTATTAATTTGATATTATTGAGAAGAGATTTTTATTGGGTTTGAGAATGTTTAGTGTCTGTAGTCTGTCAACAGAAATCACTGAAGCCAGATTTCATGTTGATTGGTACAAGTTAGTGAATTGATGCCTCACTTCTTCGGTAACCAATACACCTCGTGTGTTTCGAAATCATATCACTCATCTTTGCGATATGAGCTTTATCTACTTCGCTACCAGAACCGCAGCTGATCTCTTATAGGACAGATATGTGCATATTTATTGTTCAAAGCGAAGCTATGTATGTAACTATATGTCCAGTAACTGAGTTTGTGGAAAACTCTCAATCATGTTTTTCACTTTTATTCTCTATTTGTTAGCACGAGTTCTTTTCTTCCCTGACCAAAATAACATGTTTTGAATTTTTGAAGCCCTACGTTTATCAGCCGAGCACCTGTAGTAATCAGAACGGCTAACGTGGTTTCTTACAAAGTTTAAGATTGCTCGTATAGTCTCGAATAAAACCAATAATCAAAGACTTACGCAAAAGCGTACCTCAATCGAAAAAACATTCTTGGTATTACAATCAATACAATCACCTCAGCAACTGAACTCACCTGTGTTGCTCAACTAACTCATGTTAACCAACACATTGTCTCACTAACGAAGAATGCTAACCTGCCTTTCGTGCTTGTAGAGTGACCTCAGTTAACCAGTGTATATGTATTTGAGATATTCATACGATATCTTTCAGTGTAACATTAGAAACCCATACCTAATTATCAAGTTCCAGCGTGAAGGCTATTAACAATACAATTAAGAATACGATGTCGGTACCTTGTTATAAGAAAGTATATTGGACAGATCTCAGAGTTCCACCATTCCTACGGTAACCCTCTATAGTTTTAAATGTCAAAATCTGCCAGATATGCTTTTTCACACCACTTTCTCCATAGAAAATATGACCTACTAGGTTAAGTACCATCAACCGAACATCAACAAGCTGCTGCCTTTCCTGCCTGTACAGCAAATCAATTTTTGCCAATTAATCTATCTGATAAAAATAAAGATCCATGTGGCTTTCAGCCTTCAAATTCCTAGTTTCACTAAGCAAGACTTCTTTCATACTTATCACAGAAACATGGTAGCAGCTCGTGCTCTCCCTATCTATGCCTCTTATAACCCACACATTCAAAAAACCTGCCAATATAGAAACTATTACATTGCGGACTGGCACCACATGTGCTCGCTGATCAAACTCTCAGACTGTAATGAATTTTTCGCATTCAATATTGTCATGGAAGTCATTCACAAATTCTATTTGATTGTTAACTCATGTCTATATTTCAGTGCACCTTTAAAACGTTCAGGTTTAGTGAACCTTATGAATTATATATACCAGCGAAATATCGTAATAAACTAAGACGATTACAGAAACGTTATTTCAAGTCAAACTATTTCACGGCAGTTTCACAGATAACAACAAACGCGCTAAACCAACTCAAAATGTTGACAAACCATGTGATCTTGCATAATATAACTTTTATATACGGCTCTATAACTTCAGCATAACTTTTCGGTGATATTTTTAAGAATGGTAATGAATTCTAAAAAGAAATTATTTTAAGATTCAAGTGTGTGTCAACTAACTCATTAACATTTATCTACTTCACATGCTTAAAAATTAGTAATGCTGTAAATACTCTCAGGGTACAGAGAGTTCATGGAGTTCATAGGATTTCATCCTTTTCTATATGTTTATGCAGGCTCAGATATTCCACTTGTGAAACTGTCTGCTCTCTCTTTACAAACGGGACCTTGACACTTACTTACTTACCTACTTACTTACTAACTTACGCCTGTTCCTCCAAATGGAGCATATGCCGCCTAACAGCATTCTTCAACCCACCATGTCCTGGGCCTACCTTTCTAGTTGTGTCCAATTTTTGTTCATTCATCTCGTATGTGTCTGCATTTCTCGACGTAATGTGGTGTTTTGTTTTCCTCTAATCTCTTGGCCTTCGGGACTTCATGTGAGGGTTCCGCTTGTGACGCAGTTGTGTGATTTCCTCAAAGTGTGTCCTTTCCACTTTCAGAGCCTCTTCTCGGTTTCTTCCTCACTGGAATCTGGTTTGTTGTCTCGCACAGTAGGTTGTTGCTGATAGTGTCTGGTCATTCTGATCTTAGTGTTGGTTGAAAATCGTTTTGAGTTCCAGATGTTCTTCAGTTGTAAATATGCTGATCTGGCTTTTCCGATCCTCGCCCTCACATATGCATCTGATCCACCGTGCTTATCAATGATGCTGCTCAGACATGTGAAGGTTTTCACATCCGCTAAAGCTTCTCCATCAAGTGAGATTCAGTTGACGCATGCTGTATTGTATCAGGGATTCTTGCTTTTCCACTTGTTTGTATTGAAACCTACTGCTGCCTAGGCTACTGCTACACTGGTCGTTTTCTCCTGCATTTGCATGTCTGTTGCGTATGTGATTGAAGAGCCAGATCAGCTGCGAAGTCTTAATCGTTCAGCTGCATTCGAGCTATCCAATGTATCCCATTCTTCCGTCCAGATGTTGACGTCTTCATAATCCAGTCGAACACCAGGAGAAAGAGAAATCGTGAGAGTAAACAACCTTGCCTAACACCCGTCTTTATCTCGAATGAGTCGGTGAGTTGTCCTCCTTGAACAATTTGACAGTTTTATCCATCATAGTGTTGAAGAAGCCTCCACGGTGTTGTCCAGTTCACGCCATCAAATGCGTTCTCGTAGTCAATGATGTTGATGTGGAGTGATGGATTCCATTCAATTGATTGTTCCACAATGATCCGTAGAGTTGTTATTTGGTCTGTACACGATCGATCCTTACGGAATCCAGCCTGTTGGTCTCGAAATTGGGCGTCTACGGAGTCTCTCATTCTCTTTGTCAACACCGTGTCGAGGACTATTCCTGGTATTGAGAGAAGGATGGTACACCTGTGGTTATCACACTCGCTGATATCGCCCTACCTTGTTATTTTGATCTGACGAACTTCTTTTCGGTCTTTTGGTACTTGTTCTTCATCCCGAATCCTACGGTAGAGAATGTGGAGCATCTTTGCAGTTGCTGCTACACCTGCTATTAGTGCCTCTGCCAGAATGTTGTCTGGTTCCGCTGCCTTGGCGCTCTTGATTTGTCCGATAGTCATGCTGATCTCTTCAATTGTTGGTGGGCCAACATTGATTGAGAGTTCCGTGGGCGCTGCTTCAGTGTTGGGTGGGTCCAGTGGAGCTTGTCGATTCAAGAGTCTTTCGAAGTGTTCTGCCCATCTGTTGCGTGGTTCTCCAATGTTGATGAATACCTTGCCTTTCTTGATTTTCACTGGTCGTTCTGGTTTAGTGCAATTTCCAGCGAGTTTCATTGTTGTATCATACAATTGTCTCATGTGTGTTTCTCTGTGTGTAAGAAGTTTCATCGGCTTCATGACTTGTCCCACGCCGAGTTGAAACGTTATCTGGTGCGGATGCTTGACCGAAAGCCTTCAGTTAAACAAGTCCACTTAAACAACGTGGTCAGCATCCAATGTCGAACTCTTAGAAAGCTATTGATTTTGGGGAATTATTTACAGCTACAGATCACTCCCCTCCCAGTAAGGTAGTGATGCCTCTAAGATGTGACCAGCCAGAAGTTTAAACCCAACGAGTTTGTCGTTGGTAAACACTCTTCTGATAGCTTGCTTCGTTTAGCAGTGTCTGGTCGTCTTTCCTTAAACTAAGGGATCAAAATGTACAACATAGCAATAAAAAATAAAGTACAATGAAAATTTCGGTTCCTTGCGTAACTTCGTCGTTCTTTTCCAGCCGTCCTGGAAAAGAGGAAAAATAAAACGTGTGAGTGCATATCGAAAATACACTCGTACTTGCGTAAGGACACAAGATGAGTGGGAAAAAATGAATAAAGTAATACACTTACAAACAGCGTAAAAGCGATCGGAAAAAAATGGGATTTTTTATATAAAAAAACATAAATACGCTCAAAAAAAATAAAAATCTTTTGTTTTTCTTTGGTTTATTTTTCTGTAAATAAAAAATGAGCATATTAAAAAAAATTTATAATAAACAATGAAAGGGTAATTCAAGATAAAACCTGTTGCGTCGATAATGTTTTGGTACTATTGGACGATCCCTACCTGTAGATGTGTCGCAAAGTAAGGTTTCCCTACCTGTTTCCATCTGCTTAATACTTAGTTTAAGAGTTGTCAAGGATAACTCATGCTGAAGATCAATGTCTTCTTTTTGAAGCTGAGCGAGTTTAAGAAGGTCGATTCCTTGGAAACTGTTCAAGGAACCTATTGGAGACAAGGCGTCTGCGACTACATTGTTAGCTCCAGAAATGTGTTGTATGTCTGAGATAAACTGCGAAATGTAGTCGAGTTGTCGAGACTCGCGGTGAGTACTTGTCTGAAGATGAATTTAAAGAGAAAGTAAGAGGTTTGTGATCGGTAAAAAGTGTGAATTCTCTTCCTTCGATGGAATGTTGGAAATGCTGTACAACACCATACATAGCTAGGAGTTCCCTACCGGAAGTACTGTACCTAGATTCCGCGTCTAACAACCGTCTCGAGAAAAATCCTAAAGGTTGCCATGAGTTGTTAACCCATTGTTGTAAGACTCCTCCGATTACTGAGTCGGATGCGTCTACGGCGATACTAATGGGCGCTTGAGTGTCCTGATGAGCAAGCAGGGTTGCTTTAGCGATGTGTTCCTTAACTGTGGAGAATGCTTTACGGGCTGTGTCGTCTCAACTAATTGATTTTGCATTTCCACGAAGCTGATCGTTTAACGGTTTGATAAGGGATGCGCATTTGGGTATGAACCGTCTATAGAAACTTACAAGTCCGTTAAAAGTTTGCAACTGCTTGATCGTGGTCGGTTCTGGGTAATTCAAAATGGCCGCCACTTCGCTCCTAAGGGGTCGAATGCCTTGGGCATCAATAGTGAGTCCTAAGAAGTTTAAGGAGTTGGTTTCGATTTGACATTTCTGAATGTTTACGGTAATGCCGTGCCTTTGGAGTCGATCGAAAACAATGTCCAGATGTTTGAGATGTGATTCTCTGTCCGGACTTGCTATAAGACAGTCATCAACATACTCATGTACGAAGTTGAGACCTCGGAAGACGTCGTCTATAAACCTTTGGAATGTTTGAGTCGCGTTTCTTAAACCAAAAGGCATTCGTAGAAATTCGTAAAGACCGAAAGGAGTGATGATGGCGGTTTTTGGAATATCGTCATGTGCCATCGGTATTTGGTTATAGGCTTTAACTAAGTCGATTTTTGAAAAGACAGTTGTACCTTTCAAGGTAGCTATCAAATCGTGAATATGAGGCAACGGGTAACGATCGGGAATGGTTTTAGCATTCAGACGCCGATAATCACCAGTTGGCCGCCAATCATTGCTGTCCTTTTTAGGGATCATGTGCAATGGGGATGACCAAGGACTATTTGATGGTCGAATTATCCCCAAATTTATCATGTGGTCGAATTCGTTTTTGGCTAACCTAAGCTTTTCGGGAGCGAGTCGACGGTCTTTCGAGAATACAGGTGGTCCTGTAGTCGAGATGTGATGTGTAACTTTGCTGGTTACACAAGACAATTTCGATTGCGACTGGTATATCTCGTGGTATTTGTCGAGTACTGATTGGTACAAGGGGTCTATGGTGCGCTTAATCGTGACTGGGGATAACCTGCAACCAGAACAAGGAGTTACGCAAAGAGATAACTCAGTGTTTACGTCTATTAACCTTCGTGAGTGTGTGTCGATGAGTAGATTGTGATATTGTAACAGGTCTATACCAATGATTGGCATAGAGACATCTACAACAACGAAAATCCATTGTATGGGTTTGCGTAAACCCACGTTAAGGTAGACGTACCTTTTACCGTAAGTAGCGATCGGTTTTCCGTTTGCCGCCTGTAAACTTAAAACAGACTGGCGAAGTCTGTCGTTGGAATTCGCTGGAAAAACGCTAACTTCTGCGCCAGTGTCGACGAGGTAGCGAACTTTCGTAGTCACATCTGTGACGTATAACAGACGGCTGTGTTCGCCGGCTACGGTTGCCGTTAACGCGTGCCGGCAGGGAAGTTTCCCGAAATCTTATTCGTGTCAGTCGCCTTAGACTTCAGGTAATTGCAGGGCTTCCTGCATTTACTAGAGGATTTACCGTACTGGTTGTGAAACCAGCACCAGTCGGGGTTTTCTGTCTCTCGACCGCGAGAGACAGATCTCTTACGTGAAACGCTCCTACGTTAAAATTTTGACCGACTACGGTCATTACGAAACCTAAGATAGCGTGTCAGTGTATGACATATTTCGGTAATGTCATTCGGGGTCGTTTGAGGTCTTTCTATGACGGAAAAGACCTCGGCCTTAGAAGATTTAGTGATTTCTAAGATTCGGTTGGCAGATGCAGCCAGCTCATCTATGGCGTTTTTCTGAAATGAGGCGAGCACTGCCTGCACCTGATGAGGAAGTTTAGACATGAAAAGTTGTCTGAATAGGCCATCATCGAAAGTTCGTTGGCCGATAACCTCTCTCATTTTTAGGAACATGTCTGTCGCAGAACCATGTTGCAAGTCGATGTTATGAAGGAGTTGGTCTAACCGTTGTCGGTCGGTTAGGTCTCCACGTTTTAGAATCGAACATTTGAGAGTTTCGTAAGGTTCGGGAACATCACTAGTAAACATACTAGGTGTTACGTACCTGTCAAACTCGCGCGGTAACGCCTTAACCACCGCGAGGAATCGTGTGTGCGCATACATACAAAAATCAGCTTCTGCGTAGCAGAACCAGGACTCCATATTGTCGGGCCAAAATGGCGTTAACTGAATCGAAATAGAGGGAATAGACTTTAACTTTAGAACCTCAGGTGAGTGTTTCGTCATAGTAATATAGATAACGAAAAATGTCTAATTAAAATATATCCTGGAAAACAAATTCGCGAAAAAACAGTATATCACAATATATAAAATTCAAATAAAGTTTAACAATGAATAATAATATTCCAAAAAGGAACGGACTCACAATATATTGGCTTGGTGTACCAGATCACGTTAGGCTCACCACTGGGGATACAACGGATATTCTAGTTTTACAACTAGCAACCAGCAGTATCTTCTATAATCGTTCGTTCCCGGCCAGAGGAAGTGCTCAAGAAAGGACCTGACTATCCTGATGTGAAATTGAAACGCTAAAGTCGGAGTGAACAACACCGAATATGAAGATATAAAGTGACGACATGGATCGGGAGAGAGAAATCACAAGGGGAAGAAGTTTGCAAATATATGTGCATTCAACAAATTGGTTAAAGGCGGCACAATATTCCCTCACAAATACATACACAAAGCTACAGGGATCTCAACGGATTACACCACAAACAACCAGATAGATCATATTTATACCAACCGAAAATTCCGAAATACAATGGAAGATTTGAGAACAAGGAGAGGAGCTCACATAGCTTCGGATCACCACCTGGTTGTGGCCAAGATGAACTTGAAGCTTGAGAAACACTGGACAAATGGGGGAACATAATTACAAATATTCAATACAGCTACCTTAAGAGATGCTAACAAATTCGTCGAACTCAATATATCTCTCAACAACAGGTTCCAAGCTTTACAGGATCTACTGTAAAGAAACTACGATGGAGGACAAAAGGATCAAGAAGCATTAACTTCAGCATGTCAGGAGGTTCTCAGTCGAAAGCAGCATCAGAATAAAAAATGAATCTCTATAGGAACCCTAGACAAGATTGAAGAAAGGAAGAACAAGAAAACAGTAATTAACAACAGTCCAATACGTTCAGAGAAAGTCAAGTCCCAAGCAGAGTACACAGAAGCTAACGAGTAATTGAAGAGGAGCATTAAAGCCGACTATCAAACTAATCAAGAGTGGCAAATCATCAAGACTTGGCAATACACCAGCTGAAGTACTGAAGTCAGATATTGAAGTAACTGCACACATGCTTCACCTTCTATTAAAAAAGATTTCGATGTGAGGAACAAGTGCCAATGGACTGGAGAGAAATATACCTCATCAAGATAATGTACAACGGACATGTGAGCAAATGTGAGAATAACAGAGGCATGACGCTGTTTTTCACTAACAGGAAACGTCTTTAATAGAGTGTTTCTGGACACGAAAAATGATGCAGTAGACGCCCGACTTCGAGACACTTCGAGCATTGATTTGTACCAGGGGGTCTGCTTATCGACATAGAATACGCAGATGACAGTCCTGTTTGTTGAAGACGCTGACAAAATGCAGAGTCTTCTATTAGAACTGAGTAATAATGCCAGGATGTTTGGGATGCGTTGGTTAGAGACTCTAGGTGACATGGCTCAGAATCCATCACAATGGTACAGGTGTATACACTCTCCAACTTCCCTTAAACCTTAAAAATAAAATTGCTTCATATCGTTCTTCCTTCCTATACTATATCCTTATATACAACCTATCTTTTATATACTACCACCACTAAATTAACTATATCTATGAATACGTTGTTCATCTTGTTGTGCTAACCAGATATGGCAACTTGTACCGACGCATAAATGTGCCTGATTCTACGCTGAAGCTGACTGACAGACTGACGATGAACAGTATATGTTCAATCAAAAAAGAACGCCTGTTTCATTCATCCTCTCAAAACTACCCACATTCAGTAAAGTTACTTGACGATTAAGTTACCAATATGTGTTTCAATATCACGTATAATCACCACAACTACTATTTGGCTTCTTTCAATCTATTATACGTATTCACATAAGAAATATTTTATTAAAGGTAACAATAATGATAAGAATAGTATCTATTATGTGATAGTGTGATCTGTCCGTTGACCTCGGTCGTTGTTTTTGTTGTTCTAATATCAATCATTTTACTTCCTTGTTGTTTATCATCATATTTTAACTAATTAATCAAACTGTATGATATTTTATTTTGTATAATGAGCATGATATGAGTTGTCATTATAATGAGGAATGGCGCCCTCTACTAATACATTCATATGACTGATCATCTTTGAAACATACAAAACAAAAATGAATGAAATTTTCATTTGACATATGGTGACTACTTTTCTTAATACAAAATGAAGTGAAAACAGATAGTTCGTTCATCACATTATAGAAGGTCTTTATTCAGCTATGAAATTCATCTACAATGTTGATTCAATTTAGTCCAGTAATACTGGTCGAATAGAATTATCTTGATTTCAAGTCTTCAGTTTATCAATCTATGAAACTATCATTGACAATCACGATACTATCTGAATCGATTAAATAATACGCCCCATAATTATTGACTATGAGACCGTGATCATTCATCTTGATGACATTGTCCACATCTCATTCTATGTCACGTTCTATATCAATCACTGTGATAGATGAACATAACGTTACTCAATATTCTTGACACATACATTTGACTGTTATTCAAATAAATAATAATAATTACACAATTCACACCAGTTTACAGGCATGATCAATTTGATCTATATAGCAACATTAGATGTAGAGAACAAACATGAGGCACAGGAGATTGTTTTCAGTTTACTAGTTCAGTAATTGTTTATGTAGTTTATTTATGTGACATGAATCACGGTAATCCAATACAGGGAACTTGTTATTTTTTACTTAAGTGGATAGACTGATGATTTATGAACGGTGTTGTTTAAGGTTATTCTCAAGGCCACGACGAATGATTGATAATTATCTACAACTAGAGAAAGTCAAATGAAAACAGAGAGCACGAAACAACAAAACAATGATTATCAAAATATGTCTATCAGGTTTACCACTGTTCATGTTAGATATTATTCAAATAAGTTAAGGTTGTTAGGGCCAGGGTTAGTGTAAATTGACAGCAAGTAAGTGGTTGAACATTTAAAGTTCTTATAATCACACTTGTGGAGTAAGATACACTTACAAGCACTAGAATATTTAATGCATTTTCAGAAGTGCAGTATGCATCACTGGAGCGAACAAATAATGATAGAGACTTTATCTTATGGATAGTATATGGGAAAATATCCTACAGTCTTGAAAATTTACAGGCAAAGTACGTCCACTCCCACTATTATCTACTTCAAAAGAAGTTGCAGAGCATGGGGTATAGGTTATAAACGAATTCTTATTATTTGGAGAAATAGGGCATTTCCAGGCTCATTTATTTGTCAGTCGGACCATTTTACTTTAACATTTAATTTGAACGTTATTAATAAATAATGAACTGAGATTCAACGACATTTATTCACACATTACAAAAATACAGCCTAATTGTAACGCAAAGTTCAAACGTACCGCTTGGATATCAGATCTGAGCTACCCGATAATGAAGTAAAATACCAGCTTCACATCACTCTCTGATTTCAACCACTACGAAGTTCGTAATAGTGCGGTTGTTGAAGTGATGAAATAACGATGAAAATCCTTCATGGAATTGATGATCGCAACGTGAGAACGCGAATCACTTTCTGACAATATAATCCAATCTCAAGAAAAAGCAACGCAATTCGTCTCTATCCGAATCATCATCCAAAATAGAATCTTAGTTGTGGATTTATTACACCATTATTTTACCTAAACGTACATTATTACATTATCATTATGAAATGTGATGACCATATTCATAATACATAACTCTATTTAACAAAATATTGTTATAAATGTGCAATTGAATAAGTCTGTTTTATATCATAAGTTGTATATTGTGTTATTATCATTCCTTTTACTTGACCGTGTACTTTTTGACATTTGCATTATATGTTCAATTTGTTATAAACATGCCTTCGGATAATAATGTGTCAAGTTCACAGTAAACACCGTCCGTGAGGGCTCTTAATCTTTCTGTTCACCCGTTTTAAGGTCACTATTCAGTAGCTTTGGTTTATTGGACTCGCAAATTATTTTCTTGCTAATCACACTAACTTTGAAAAGAGACAAATTTGGTCACGCATTTATTCATGTACCGACTATTCACCCGCACTAAATGAAGCCTTCAAAACTCGTCAGTGTCCCTCACCGTTATAACCTAGTAAGGATTAAGTTAAAGGTGAATGCTGGGAAATATCAATAGGCGAATGTTATTTACATTCTCATCTATTGCCTAGCATCAACCAAGTTATTTGCATATTCCGAAATGCATTCTCTCCACAATCATGACTATTATATAACTTGTTCGTGTTAAATGTTATTTCCTGTTTAATTTAGTGATGTGTTCTCTTTTGCCGGCATACAAACCAGGTATGTTTAAAATAAATGATTTGTATAGTGGATGCTGGCATCAGTGCTCTGAGCGTACTACAGTCACTATAATAGACAAACATGTTGAAATTCAGATATTCTAACATTCGCTTGTTTACAGATCCTCAAACAGACATCCATTCCATGTTTATCTAATCCGATCAAATCATGATATTTTTAACACGGTATTATTTATTTCGGCACTTTCTAACCTGAGACATAGAATTCCATGAACACTGTAATTACATTACTGTCTCTGACTCTATCTTAACCATATTGATATCCGATAATTGACCTGTCAATTTCATTTAATATAACACTGTAGAAACGGAAGTATTCTTCATCATCACCATCACCTTCAATTAAATTTCGAAGCTACTGTAAACATTTTTGGTTCCAGTCTGTGGAATTATTTCCATTCACAAGGATTTTGCGTGTCAGAGTTACATTAGCTAGCTATTAACGTAAACATTCATCTTAATAATAACTCTCAAAAATATACCATTGGTGGTTGACATTTCTATTTTGACAATTCAAACATGGATATATTTAGTCACTCATGTGAGAATTCATTGACGTAGGCTGACATTTTACGTGAAACATTGTTCGGAATATGCCACTTGCCCTCTTTAAATATTGTGTGAGAGTGTCGGGTTACAGTTGAACATGATCATCACTTCAGACCAATTACATGTCATTTAATAGGATATATTTTACAGTACGATAAATATTAGAAGGACAGTTGTAGATTGTAGTAAGGATATATTTATTGGTGATATGGTGGTATCGAAATAATACCGTGATCATGTAAACGTTTACAGGCGAAACGTGTGTGTTTTTAGTACAATTAAACAAAACGGTACAGTACAGTACAGTCCCACTGTTCTTCTAATCTTTCTTCTTGATTATTTGTTGCTGGGTTAGATGTTGCACGGTGAGTGAATAAAAATCTTTGAAATATAACTTCTATTGAGCCTTCTCTCTCGGTTTTAAGCAGTGCTACTTGAAACGTCATCAGGGCTGGCCGTTGTTTTGCAGCATGCAGTTCTTACATCACAGCACAGCGTGAGCTTACAGGTAGAACTATTCGACTTCCAAATATAAGGCACTCGTCCACAGGCTATAGGGAATTTCCTCGATGAGCATACTGTTCAATGTTTTTGTTATGAGTAGGCTCACCATGTTCGTGATATTCAATAATCCGCTTCATCTCCACGTCTTCAAGATTACTGTGTTTAATGTCCTCAACGAATAATGGTGTTGATTGATAGCAACTTGTAATATTATCTGTATGTCTCCCTCCAATGATATCGGTGCAATGATAGAATCTTCGCTTCCCTGCTTCTCATTCGCAATTAGTCGAGATAAAACTTCATCTTGTTCAAAATTTTCATCTGGTTTCTATAGAATTTGAAAATCATTCGCAAATATTGTAATGGCCGAAGGGTGTAATCGATTTGCTGTATATGCTACCACCAGTTCGTCAGCAAAAGAATTGACAACTATAATGACATCCAAGTAAATTGCTTCACCTTTGAGGTTGGACAACGTAGTATCTATTATGCTGGAGCTGGACACAGGCCAAACGGTAATGGGTTAGACGGCTAAAATCCGCGGTAAATATTGTTGTTTAGTAAGTCCTTTGCATCTTCGCCAACCTCCACTTGTAAGTAGACTTCAGATAAATCAAGTTTAGAAAGATAACGTCCGACGTTAAGTTTGATAAAAAGCCTTCTGGCAAAAAAAGTTGTGTGAATGATTTTGTATAGCGTCATTCAATCCTTTAGAAAAGTATGCGCATGTTCAGATAGTTCTGTTCAATTTTTTCCAAACAATAGTTGATGCTTCCCATGTCGAATAATTCACTGTTTGTATAAAACCGATTTCTCCAGTCAATCTTATTCTTTGTCCACTTCATCAATAGTGGCATATGAAACTCGACGTTTTGGACAAAAAATTGGCCCTTACTAAAGTGCAGCAACCATTTTTATTCTGGAACAAGTTCTTATGCTTCTACAAATGCTCTTCTGCCCTGTTGACCTTTTTAGTCACATACCTTCTATTATCTCCTATGCCTGAAGCCAATGTAGCCAATACTCGCTTTATGTACTTGTTTTGATACTCGTGAGAACACTTCGTTGACTTAAACCTCAAGCTATTTCTAGTTTCACAGACTGTTCTTATGACCGACTTCTTTACATATAGTATGCCGAATTTTCCATTCTGAAAATATCTTCAATTCTGTCTAACTGAGCTGCAGAAGTGTGACCACTGTCTGCATCAAAAATGAATTCTGAGATTGGATTGAGATATGACTCCATACCTTCATATTCCGGAATCTCTTGTTAAATTGATGGATTACCCAAGAGTGCTCCCACCAGTTGATTTTGAGAAGCTAACATCTGCTGCTGTTATTCAAGACGAGACGAACACAGAGTACATCAAAGGGTACAATGGGTCGAGGAACAGCAGTTGTGTTATCACACAGCATAGTACTTAAGGTAGAAGTTGAAGGTACTTCGAGGCGTTGGAGTGATGTAGAATGTGGTGTTTCTGTACAGAACGGCTGCTTGGACAACAGCCACGGCAGGAAGATCAAGCACCGGGGAAGTAACTGCATTCACTTCAATTATGTGGCATATTATCGTCAGCAAAGGTCAACTCGCCTTCGAGGTGCCGATGGTTTGTCATGGACTGTGAGATATGTTCAAAATGTCTGCACTCTCATAGTCAGTAGCCGTCGGATTTTGTATGGAGAGCACACGTCAAAGGTTTATTGCCAGTGAATAGCATGAAATTTTGACCTTCTACTGCGGGCATTAAATGTTTGACGGCATAGTAGGATGCTAGCTGTTCTCCACTGAAAGCACCATAACTCGTCTCTGAGAGGATGAGGCATCGTGAGAAAAATTTGAGAGGTTGCCAACTTTTTCCAATGTTCTGAGGCCAAACGGCTCGCATGGCGAAATCCGATTATTCATAGGCCACACTAAGCGTGGTTGATGGGCCAGGATTACTAGGGTATGTGGCTTGAGCTGAACACATTGGATCTCTGCAAATGTAGTATATGCGGCATCATTCAATTTTTATATGCACTGATTACTTCGAAGTAAGTAAGTCAACCTGAGATGAGAGGTCAGCGAACGCGATCGCATTTACTCGCCTGCATACGTTGTAAATTATTAACTTGTATTTTAGAGTACAATCACTTTTCCTCATTTCGAACCGTTGTTGCAAGCATTATATATATAACAAAGTTCCGACTTGAATAATGCAACACCTATGAATAGACGGAACACAGACTAAACGTAATTGAAAAACTAGATAGTCTTCTTTAGCACATCTACTTCACTCGACACAATGTGTTTGACGACAAAACGTTATGATTGTAATGATCAAGTAGAAAATATTGTCCAACGAGTACAAATTATTCATGATGAACAATATTTATATGACCGGAATAAAACACCTTTTCCTTTCGTCCACTCCAAACTATTCACATCAACCACAGTGACTTGACGATTC
>NW_017386259.1:18985-25600 GCF_000237925.1 Schistosoma mansoni
ACGGATGTATCATCTGTAACCACAATGCCTTCAGACCGGACCTTAAAATATGTCTCATCCTTATTGACTACGATGCCATGAAAAATCATTTTGATAACCTATGCTACATCACGTTTTGTGTCACGCTCCATACCAATCACTGTTATTGATTAACTCACGGTTAGGCGATATTCTGGATAGACATATTTCATTGTTCATCAAATGTATGTTTGTATTTAATTTCGACTCAAGCCTTGTATAGTGGTTAGGTGGACGTCACCTTATTTCACATGAAATCGAACACATTGTAAATCATTATTTCATGTTTAGATTCGTCGTATTTTGCGTTAGAATTGAAATGTACTTTATCGTCATTAAGCATTTCGTGGAAGACAGAATTTGCTACAGCTGTGATTCTTAACTATTCTCTAGACTGTCGAGCACAGAGTCTTTTGTTAACCAAAATCAGAACAAGTATGCCATTCATTTTGTTATACTTCATCTGTTTTTATCTACAACGTAAATTTACACTGTTGATATAGAAAATAAATAACACAGTATATGAAACGGGGAATCAAATAAATGTGAATAACTTTCCAAACAGTGACTAGAGTATAGGAAAATTGAACCAACGAAGTGAATATTGTTTTGTAGTGAACATAAAATTGTGACATACAAAACCAAAGAAATTCAATGTGTTGGTAGTCACTTTATTTTATCATTGACGTGTTCACTTAGCTACTACGCTTTACATCTCCACCTGAATACTAAAATTGCCTGCCCGCTTTGTCTGTCTCAACAAATTCGAACTCATAAATGAAGTTGATATTCTTCAGGAGATATTCTGGTCGTTTTAGAGAACGTTCTCTGTTTTTTACTATGTCAGCAGAAATCACTTACTCGCTGACTCTTTTATAGACTTGATCACTCGCTCGCTCATGCGACTAGCACGCTGACTCATCTGCTATAGATCGCTACCGTTTCATGTTTGCCGTTGGTGCCTGCAATTTTGGATATCTATATGTGTTTCAATAATAAACGCAATCAACACTTCGTATTCGCTTTATGATTTACACACCGTTGGGGTGATACGGAGTAACGGATATCAAGACGAACAATCTGCGATGTTTGAAGAATAACATCAAGTATCAACCATCACAGACTGTTTTTATTTCTATATTGTAATAAAACTAGAAACGTTGATTCATAAAAAGGATATGAATTCATTCTATGGCCTGCTTCATTTTGAAGGGTATGAAATCAATTTTCAATATGTGTCTGGATGTCAGCATTGGAAATGCATTGATAAAGCTTTCAGTGGCTGGGTTGTGTGACTGTGATAAATGCTGGTTGAATTGTTCACAAATAATATCAGGGTCATCAACAATGACGAATCAGACAGGAATATCTACTTCAATATTACATACATATTCATCACATTTCCTATTTGTGTTCTTCCTATCTAATGTGCGTTATGTTCATATGAAATACTTTTATCAAGGTAATAATAATAATGATGATGATGATAGTAGTATACACTACCTGATCGTGTGATTATAAGAAAGAAAAAACATCAGTTTGTTGACCTCAGATATTGTTTTTGCAAATGTCATTGATTGAACTCTCTTGTTGTTTATCACTACCTTGTAATCTAACTAAATATATATGATGGTTTTTTCATTTGTATATTTAGCCTGATATAAATCTTCAACATAATGAGGAATGTTGTTCAATAATGATGCTTTCGTATGACCGACAGTCACTTGAGTATACGGAACATAGGTGAAATAATTTTTCATTTTTAAAAATGGTTACTACTATGTATAGAGAGACTGAAGTTTAAACAAATAGTTTTCATGTGTACTCATAGATGGCCTTGCATCAGATATGCATAAACACTGTAATTATTACTCATCTAGTATCAAATGAGTTCAGTTATCGTTATCTTGAAGATATGTCTGTATCCTTACTTCATCAAGCCATGGCACTATTAATAATATATAATAGGGAATGATAAGCAGCTAAAAACAGAATCTTGACGTATACTACGGTACATGAAGAATATTCGTGAAACGAGTTGGTATAAGTAAGTGAGACATACTACCACTTATGAAGCAACTAATACTCTCAGTGTGAATCAAATACATAACACAAAATTTTGAAGAATAAAGATTAATTACTCCAATAATCTTACAAAACTGGTCTCTAACTCGACAGTAATATTCATGTGCGAGTTGTCTCGATTTCAGATGTGTTAAAGACTCTGTTGTTAAATAACGATGATAATCACAACTGCAACCATACGAATAATAAAAAAGGTTGCAAGTTGACACAAATATTCTCTATGCGCTCAAGTATCACATCAACCCCAACCTTACAGACTCCAGAGCAATAGATCGACATAAATAATTTCCTCGATCGTGATATGCAGTCATCGATCTTCAGATCATTTGAAGACGCTAGTGAGTTCCATCTTCTTTCAATTAATCGAGACCAAAACAGATTTTCAAGGATATTGAGATTTGCTCAGATAGAACACCATGCCAGCGAAAAGCAGTAAGAGTTAGCTACAGACTATAAAAGATTAAACTCCCGAACGCATCATAATCCCGAATGTCGAAAAATGAAGTCCGGTTCTCTGAGAACATCCAAGTTTACGACTATGCAACCACCAAAAAACTCACCTCAATCTCTTCAACTTCAAAACTCAAAAGAAAACAACCACGATGTAGGTGGTGCGTATTATTTTAATAATGCTGATTTCGATTTAACTCAAAGTAATTGTACTTATTAGGAATGAGATAGCACAGTCCGAAACGCTGTTAGTGAGACAACTGGTTACAGTGACCGTGCAACGAATAATGGGGAAACTGGTCATTACAATTTTATAACTGACCACACACCTAACGTCAATATATTTGAACCTTGCAAACCATTGCAAGCATGTATAGCAGTAGACGATCTAGAACATGTTCCACATACGTCAAGCATAAAAAGTAATCTGAATTGTTAATAGACACCTGAATGCACACTTAGACCTGATAGCCTTCTAGGCCGGCTCCCAATATGTACATTATTCTTTTATCACATGTTATATACAATAACGGTGAGAAGCTTTTTTGCACTTCCAACGGCTTTTTTGCAGGCACTAGTATATATATTTTAAAGGATGACAAATTCGCTTAATTCATTTCCCATAGCAACACAAGTCTTACATTACTCAATTATACGAATATTTACGAAACCACCAATTGTGGTTTATACTCCAGCCTGCTTCACCATGATAATTCTGAATTTCTTATTATTTCCTTCAATGCCCGCTCGCTGTTCAAGAAAATTACTCTTCTTGAAACCATTTTATTTCTTGTAAATACAACTATTGTACTTATCACGAAAAGGTGGTGCAAATAATCTATATCCGATTACTCCTTGCATATAGATAACTACGTGCTCATTCGAACTGTAAGATGTCATGAATAAACAGGCGGTACATTCGGCGTGCAAATTTACGGATAAATCTCTGGATGCAATAGACGAATCCATTTGGGTTAATGTAAACTGTGAATCTCAAAATTATCTACTGGTGAGATGCATATACATACCACATCTTGCAAACTCTAAGTTCGACAGATTACTAACAAACATCTTTTCCATTGCTTCACACCAACCACATGCTGTTAAAATCATCGGAGGTGATTTTATTCTGCCCAAAAATACATGAAGTTCGACTTCAGTTCTAGGTCGAATTGACAAGTTAGCTGAAACACCAGAATTTTATCAATTAGTCCAACAGGTCCGGGAACCATCTAGAAAGATTAGTATACTTGATTTACTGTTATTAAACAACATAAATTCTATTTCAGTGCGTTTCAGACATGAGCTTTTAAGAGTGATTTAAGAGTTGTATTGAGTAAAAGTCATTCTTTAGACACCGTACAATTGAATTTTAAAGCTGCAAAGATGTTCAAGAGTAAACACTTTCATCAACAAACCAGGAAACGGATTGAATTTCTTATTCGTTGTTTAACTTGTAAAACTTATTTTACCGCAAACAATATTGATATTACGCTTCTGATGTACACCACAAACAGATATACTGCCTTGATGGCTCTGCTTTAAATATTCGCCACGTGGCGTATTTTGCCAATAGGAGCCAGAATACTTTTGAAATTTTCAAAAGGAAGTTGAGAAAATCAAAACGCCGCCACCACCAGCAGCATAAAGACCGGTATGTACTTCAGAGTATACTTATTGTAATCGACAGAAGAACTTCATCTAAACCTGAGTATTTTATGAATATAGGAAATAAGGTCCCTGATAATTAAAGCTCGGAATTATCAACACAGCAGCTTTTAAAATCTTTTGTGAAGTCAAATTATCTTGACACGACCAAATTCTTCATAGTTGACAAAAGCATTGTTGATGACCCTGATATTATTTGTGAACAATTCAACCAGCATTTATCACAGTCATACAACTCGGCCACTGAAAGCTTTATCAATGCATTTCCAATGCTGACATCCAGACACATATCTAAAATTGATTTCATACCCTTCAAAATGAAGCAGGCCATAGCTGTCCTGAAAAACTCTTATGACGAAGGACTTGAAGGGATTCCTTTATCACTTGTGAAAAATGGTAGTAGACAATTCCCATTATTTTGTTTAAAACCTTTCAACCTGTTTATGGAATATGAGGCATATCATACCGTATGGAACACATCGGTTATCACCCTTAGATTCGAAACGGGATCACTTAGTGACATTGTTAACTATAGGCAAATGAATTTGACATCCGTGCTATCAAGTTCCATGGATAAAATCGTATATAAACAGTTCATACCATTTTTCCTTTAGGCTAATCTGATTAGCTCATTTCAATGTGGGTTTATGATTAAACGCTAATGCTTCACATCGCACATGGAGCTTTTTGATCAAATTACCCAGAGAAAAGATGTTGATAAGTCAGTGATACTTCTTTAGTTCGACTTTAGTAAGGTTTTTATAGCGTCTCACACAAACTTCTTCTTCTAATCCTGTCTTCCTTTGGAATACAGAATCTCATTTTATCTGGACTGCAGTCTTTTGAAGAAGAACGTAACCAAATTGTCCGCTTAAGATCTTGCTACTCCAAACCTGTTAAAGTCCGTATGAATATACGACAGATGAATTTTGCTAGTTAAAACTTCATCAGATTAAGTAAATTTCAAACGATAACCTTTAACTACTCAAATGAAATTTCAGTAGATTTAGTTAGATTAGTTACAAGGTAGTGATAAACAACAAGAAAGTTCAATCAATGACATTTGCAAAAACAATATCTGAGGTCAACAAACTGATGTTTTTGTTCTTATAATCACACGATCAGGTAGTGTATACTACCATCATCATCATCACCATTATTATTACCTTGATAAAAGTATTTCATATGAACATAACGCACATTAGATAGGAAGAACACAAATAGGAAATGTGATATGTAATATTGAATGGATATTCCTGTCTGATTCGTCATTTAACAGTCCTCAGTGTAAAAAGATTTGAGTGGGCAAATTTAGTGCATGTTGTGATTAGCTCAAACAAATATGGTAGATCAAGAATAGTATCTTTTTGTTGGAAAATATTACCTTCCTGATCACTTCAACCATTCTCCTTTATTGTCTAATGCATTATGGTCTCGAGTACAGTGTAATTGTAAAAGATTAGCGTTCAGTTGACTCTAATGAAGATGACGAAGTGCCAACAAATAAAATAACAAAAAACTATTAGACCGTTATCTCGCACCACATTCTCTTTCGAACCATCATCAATGAGCATAATACCTATTGAAGCTGTGTGTTCCGAGATCGAATCCGTCAAATAGCATCAGTTCCCTTAAGAATACAGGTACACCTTGCTGATTGGTGACACGTAGCTGGAAAATCGGGTTCGGAGTTTCCTGTTGATCACCTCCAAACATCATCTTATCTGTTTACTCAGTTGAAGATTTGAGGGAATCGACTACTTAGTATACTGAGAAAACACTGATAATAAAATTTCCTTAATATTTATTTCAAATTCAATTGTTCTGTAAACTCTAGGTTGATTGCATAATTGTGAATGTTCGAATGATGGTGGATAGTGTGTGTTGGGTTTATTGAAGCATCTGAATCGGGTGAGTTTGTATGAGTTCAGTTCGTTGAGTAACTCAATTATGGAATCTATAGTAAATATATTTCTACTGAATAAAATATATTGATGTAATAAGGATGGGGAATCTTCAAGTTGCATAGTACTTACGAAGCCATGTGGTAAGAATTAAGTCAAAGTATCCCAATTTTATTAAACTTCTATCAATAAGGTTAGTCATGTTATATACTCGTCATTTGATCAGTCCAAAAATGCCATTTCGTTTTCCGTGAATGATATCATTCTCTGTTGTACACTTCTCATTTGATCGTTCTCAATCAAATTTGCAAGTACGTCTGGCTGACGCGTCTCGACAAATTTATCAGGATAAATTGCAAGGTAAAAATTATATCTTATGTCTTATCTTGTCGACGTTATTCCTCATTAGTTAGTGATCATTTTCAACCTGTCGTTAGATACGCATTTATTTTACTTGTCTCTCTTTTATATATCACTTGATATCATTAAA